>NC_056743.1:689580256-689640256 GCF_019279795.1 Protopterus annectens
TATTAGCACGGTGCTGTGATAACCTCAGATATTTACTGTTGCACCACTGCTTTTTGTGACATATGTCCAATCAGGGATATGAAGTCAGTGACTCTCATGGCTGTCAGCATGTATTGCCTGCAATCCTAACAGTATGCTTCTGCAGTTCTCAGATAGGTGTTATGTGAGTAACACAAGGAACAAAAGGTTCCACACACTGACCAGTCTGCAGGTGACCCTACAGATGGGGGTTTCCTCACAAACATCGCACTGTCATGACAGTTATTACAACATGCATACTAGCCTTGACCACACACACCCTGTTAAACCAAGATTACTCCAAATGAAGAATAGCAACACTTACATTCTGTAGTCATGTCTGGCACATCTCCCTTCTGTCTGTTGGCCTTTTTCCACAGTGCATTTTGTTTGAGGTAAATCCCAAAACCATCTGTGATGATGTTTGCCAAACACCAGCCCTAGGTTCCACTCACAGTGACTTCCACGGCCCAACAGCAACATGATGTTCTTAGTTATTGTAGTGTATTTCCATGCAATTGGCTATGGGAATGTTACCACAGCTGTTTCACATTCACTCAGCTAGAGGAGGACTGCAATTGTTGTAGAGGCCATCAGCTGATTATGACCATCACTTACAAAACACAAGCTGCTGCCCAAGCAAAGCAGGTGTACATCTCCACATCCACCAGAGAGGGTGTGGGGGGACAGACAGAGACAATGTACGTCAGGGAAGGGGTGGGAGAGTAAAACATGAGCATGTCTGTGTCACACACCTACCAGTATGGGGTTTCAAACCCCTGATTGACTATGCATTACTATCACATGTGCATGCAGTTATTGCATGCACCACATAGCTTACATGTTGGTGAGCTGTCCAACCATATATGTGCTGGTGAGTGACATCTGCAACAGTGATATAGTACAGATACGGTAGGTGTTGCACACATGCCTGTCCACATGAGCAGGTGTCAGAGTCAACACCGCCACACTCTCTAAGGTTCTCATACACATTACCACACTTGGCTGTGTCAGGAATACACTTCCTAACTACTTAGTTTAGTTCAATACAGTAATGCACAGGTATCACATTCACCACAGGGATTATCCTGAGGTTCTATGTATAAAGGGTATGTGAAGGTGTCTGACATCAGTCAGCATGCTTCAGTATGCCAATGGTAGTTGTACTGGGTGTGAATGTGTTTTGGAGAATCATACACCACACACACAGATACAGGGTGCCAGTACTGATGTGCATGTATGCATTGCTTCACTGGTGTGTAGTGATTGGCTGTGCCAGTGGGCTGTACAATGCTAGGTGACAAGTATACCTTGGCATCAGGCCACATGATAATGGTCTGCAGTGTGGCTCAGGGGTGTGGTGTCCAGAATGTTCCACATAGGTGAGTATTGTATTCACCATCTAGTCACCTGGGTTACTCTTATGTATGACCACTTGTGTGCAATGCTTGCCATGTATCTGTTGTATAATTCATGACATGGACGGTGTCTGTGATACACACATCCCACATTCATGTACAGTGACATGTTGAAGTGTACCTGGATTGCCAGGCACATGATGTGTACACAGATTGTTGTAATCAGATGTGTCAATCCTGACCTCTTGTGGCAGGACCTGCTCATGGACAACAGGTTGCCCTGCACCTACATTGATAGCACAATACTGGTATTCCCTGGTGTCAGTGGCATCTGTCCATGCACGGCATGTGTGTAAGGCATGGTATGTCCTTTGTGGATCACATTTTATGGCACCACAGATGTTGTAGGCATGCAGTGGGGAACATAGTGAAGGCACACTGTCTGACAGTATGTGCCTATTGTACTGCTGGGCAGGGCGCCATGCCCTCTGTAGACTGCTGCAATCACACCATGCTTACTATCTGTGAACAATATGCAGGGTACTACCAACATAACAGTAGTTGTCTAATCAAGTGTGTTTGTGTATGAGACATGGGTTCAGAGTGTACTCTGGGTAATACTAGGGTTGCTTACTTTGTTCACCAGGACTTGTATCACATGTAGGGGTATGGTTGGCACACCAGCCTTTCAGCTGATTGATGTATGTTATCCTTGTATGTTGGACATTGTGACATTTAATATAGCCACCATATAGGAAATTACAAAACCTGCTTGTCAATGAGTCTAGTTGTTACACACTCACAGCCACCTCCACCCAGACTACAAATGACAAGGACTCACACAGTTGCCATTTCTGGGAATAGAACTCCTACCTAACTACTTTATCACACTACAGCATTACGCAGTTATAGCATGCGCTATGATGATTACTGAGCTATTCTTTCCCCAAAGGTGTATTTCACAGTTGATGACATCAGCAGACTTGACAAAGTTGGCTAATGGAAGTTGTAGTGTCTGAATGGTCTCTAAAGCATTGCTACATATACTGGTAAAGGAGCACACACACACATGCCATGGCTGGGAATAAAACTCCTACCTAATTAGTCTATCACACTATAGAATTACACAGTTAGAGCACAAGCTAGGGAGATTATTGGGCTATTCTTTCCCCAGAGGTATATTTCACAGTTGATGCCATCAGCAGACTTGGCAAAGTGGGCCAAATGGAGGTTGTAGTGCCTGTGAATGGTCTTAAAAGCATTGCTAAATGCACTGGTAAAGGAACACTCAAAAACACACACATACACCTCCACACTTGCCATGGGTGGGAATAGAACTCCTACCTTATTAGTCTATCACACTACAGCATTACACAGTTATAGCACATGCTACAGAGATTACTGGGCTATACCTTCACCAAAGGTGTATTTCACAGGTGATGACAGCAGCACACTTGACAAAGAAGGCCAATGGAGGTTGTAGTGCCTGTGAATGGTCTCAAAAGCATTGCTTCCTACACTGACACAGGAACACACCTCCACATTTGCCATGTTTGAGAATAGGACTCCTAACTAGTTTATCAAACTACAGCTTTATGCAGTTATAGGATGTGCCACAGAGATGACTGTGCTACTTCTTTCCCAAAGGTGTATTCCAAAGTGAATGATATCACCAGCCTTGTCATAGTAGGGCTATAGGGGGTCAGTTTGTGTGTATGGACCATAAACTGTTCTACTACAGGTAGACACATCACACTCATGCACATGCAGGTGCATATTCTGCAGGTATGTGTATACAACTGCTAGATGACTACTGGCTTGTACAGTCATGTTGCACTGCTAGCAGTAGCACCAGACAGTCTGTAATGCTGCGGGATACTTGTGGTTAATTTCTACAGTGAGTGACATTTACACATCATGTGGTTGTAGCCATTTGGCTGTTTGCTGGGTGGGACAGGCCTCATGATGGATGGCTCTTTGTCCCTGATACTGTCTTCCACACATCTATGTGTGTGTACTTTTGGCATATTATAGTGTGTTGTCCTTGGATATATCTGTGTATTCCTATCCAATGTGTGTGCAAAGCATGCCTAGTGCATACTGAGGAGTGTATGCACTAACATCTGTACCTGTCAGATATGTCAGATCCACTGTTGTTGGCAGACATGGGCTTCATTTGTTTAAGTGTGTGAGCATGCCCAGTATGCCCTTCTGTATTGAATGTGTGGATCCATTATCGGTAGTTTGTACTCCAGTGCAGACCTTTGTATTCTACACCTATGGGTAGCAAACAGTTTCTGCAGGATATCTGTTGATCATTTGGCAAAATGGGGTCAACCTGTGCAAGGGATAGTGTATACCAGAGGTGATTGTGTCTGTGCTACTTCTGCTACATGGTACTGGTGTTAGCAGCAATATTCAGACATGTGTGCTGTTGTACACTGTGATATTTTACGTACTCAAGTTCTGTCTGGTGGACATGTTTGCTAACAGGGATATATTGGGGATCACAGGGTGAATGCAACTGTGTCCAGTATTGTGTTCAAACACCTACATATTCATGGCAGGTTATGCCATTCGAGGGGGGCTGCAGACACTTGCTGCTGGGTCTGTGTATCCAGTTCAGCACCTTGGTACAGTGCTGGCAGAGGACCCCATACTTGTACATTCATCGAAATGACAGTATGGCCTTATCTTGCTGTAGCAATACCTCACAGCTGTACAGATTCATACAGGTTACCCAGTGGCAGGGGTCATAAGTTAGGACATTGCCCCTATTGTGTTGTATGGGCAGGTTTGTAGCAACTCATTATTGTGTTTGCAGCCATGGATAGTATGTGCACAAGTCTGTGTTTATTGGACCTTGCACATTCCATGCTTCCCATGCTCCCACCCCCCCACCTGTATTATTCTATCCTCATCTATACATTATGCATACATTCACGGATACTTGACCTGTAGTTATTACCTCATCACAGCTGTGTTTTGCTGTTGGTCCACAGTTCATGCAGTGAGACATGGTGAACGTGTTACTGTGGTTTGTCCACATGGCCTTGCATCTGGCTTATGTTGGGTGTGTTATGTTCTTCCGTGGGTGTCCATTACATAACATACATTGGCAGGACAGGTGAGACATAGGCCTTGGCAGACACCTGTTGGCCATTTTGTGGTGTTGCAGGCCAGCTGTAGCAGGCCATTGCATTCTGTCAGTGCTACATTCCCAGACTGCCATACAGTATATTCCCCTGCAGTGACAATGTAGGTGTGCTAGGTGTTCATGCCAATATGTTGTATTAGTATTGATCAGGTGGTGTGTATGCTGGCAGGGTGCTACTTACAGCTAGGGACACAGCATCATGGGACACCTGCATTGCATGCTGCATTCTTTCACTACTGCCACACACTGGTGGGGGTCATATTGTACCCCTTCCCGACAGCAGGGATATGACCAGAATGGTACCTGTGGGCAGGGGTGTAGCCAGGATTTTCAGATTTGTACTCACGTCTCCCAGGCTGCTGCCTGCCCAACAAACCACTCCCAAATCAGTATATTCCTGTCCACCTACTACCTTAAACTGCTGACCAAGCCATTCCCCTTTCACAACACTGCTCTCTGAATGGAACACTGACATCTATTTGCCAGGATAAAGCAGCATAAACATTACATTCCAAAAAGTGCATCTCATGGGTCGAAAACAAAAAAAAGCCTTCTCAATTAAATTTTTGCAGATTTCATCCCAGTGGAGCTATACCCCAGTATTTGAGTGGAAAACCTTAGAAATATAGCTAAATAAAGATATATTTTTCTGGTGGAAGAAAAGCTTTTTGAGCTGAAGTGTCTAGTTGACATCCCAGGAACACAATCCTATGTGAGGAGTGAAGAAAGACTTTTGAATGTTCTCTTGGAATCCCAGCTTGTGTAGGA
This sequence comes from Protopterus annectens, assembly GCF_019279795.1. NCBI lineage: Eukaryota > Metazoa > Chordata > Ceratodontiformes > Protopteridae > Protopterus > Protopterus annectens. The sequence goes on from NC_056743.1 coordinate 689,585,558, forward strand.
GATCTCTCAGCTGACAGTGATTCCTGACACCTTGAAAAAGACTTACACCTTGAAAAGACGCTGGAAAAATATGCAAGTTGTCTTAATATGGAAACATGTGGATACCCTGTAGCCTGCAACAAGCTATAACTGGAGCTAGACACTTTGTGAACACTCTTGGTGGAGTGAATTGTCCAAAGGGTAAGGCAGAGAACTGATAATGTGATCCAGATACACAAAACCTTATGAACCATCTGAAGTCTGGATAAATAAGGGTGTGATGAAGAACAAGCCGAAACAAAAGAGTCTGATATAGGGGAAAGGGGAAAGACCCCCTGGAAAGGAGGAATTTCCTCCCACTGCCATCTGTGACCTTGATGAATCTTTTTCAGAACCAATTTTCTAAACAGGAAATTGGACATTCAGAATTTCTGAAAGAAATAAAAGGGGCCAAGGATGGGAGGAGGTCACAAAGTGTCTTGAACCAGACCTGCTAGACCTTCCTTGGTTTTGGGAAATTCAGGACTTCTCTTTGGAACCCATTTGCCATTTATTTTTAAATGTCTGTTTACCTGAATATTGTTGACATTTTTTAATCAGTTTTTGTGAAAACTGGATGAGGAGATTAAAGGAAGAATGAAAAATCTTAGATATTCCCTGGATTAGCTTGCCCCTGTCATCACATTTTTTTATCATCTCTGTAGCAGAGCCCCCAAACACTAATCTTCTAAGGGAGAATTTAAAATTTAATTTTTAACATTATCAGGGAGGTTCTGAGAATGCAGCCATGCAAATCTCCTTAAAACACTACCAGTGGCCATAGCCCTGGAAGAAGTATCAACAGAGTCATGCACACTGCAAACAATGAGCAGTGGCCTGTTCAGTAGAAGAAACTTAAGTTATTTAAAGCATTTTTCCCTCAAAAGAATAAACAGCACATAAAGCATTCCTCATCCTTTCATAATTTGTTTAAAGAAATTTTAACATATATGCCCGACAATTCAAAATTTAAAAAATCTAAGTTGTAAAAGTATGCACTTTTTTCCCATACCTATCAACAAGTTTCCCATCCTTATCAGAAAGAGTATGGTTGGAATTAATTAAGTGCTTAGCAGCAGTAGAATCAACAAAAGCTATACCTGCTGAGCCAGATTTTGGAATAATTTATTAAATTTAAAAGACTGAGGATCTGCCTTTTAGAGGCAGCTGGCTATCAGGAAAAAAACACATCCTCTAAAGCAGACAGAATGTGAGGAATGGGTATAGGTTCTGGAAAGTCCTTTTGTAACACCTCACAGTATTTTATTTATGATGGACTGAGAAATGTCACTGTTCTCCTACTGTAAACACTAGCATAATCTACAATAGTCTCACAGAAAGTTAAACTCCCACTGGCAGAATCATTGGGCTCTCTTCCGAGTTTGAATCAGAAATCTGAGGGAAAAAAATGCAACCATCCCTACAGCTTCCTACTCAGACACAGAATCTTGAATCTCTTAAGGAAAAGAGGAATTCCTCTTTGTTTTACCACAGAGCCAAATTGTGACAAAACAACACCTCTTAAATGCTGGACATGCAAGAGATCATGTGTCAGTTCCTTAAAAACAGTTCATAATAAAAGAAAATTCAGTGAGTTCTAATGAGACATTTGGGTACAAAAAAAGTACATAGTCATAATGCGGAGTGTGCTCTTCTGAGACAGTGCACTATGCCTGACTGTGAAGAAATCACAAATGTAATGTTCATATTGCTCTTTGACAGATACTATTCACCCCCAACAAACCACATGATTAATCATTCAGAAATGATCTTGTAACTGCTGTTTGTTTTTGAATACTACCCGTCATCAAAAAATGAAGCCCCATTTATTTCTGTTTTATACATCAGTTAACCAGGTTATCCCACTAGGCACAAGTGTCCTGTTTCACCTGTGACTCTAGTGCACTGTCTAGCCACATGCGAGTTGCACGATAGATGGCGAAAATAACCAAACCCTGTAACTTTGACAGTAGTTGTTGATACTTCTGATATTTCATTGAGAAGATAACAAAAAAACATAAACGTTACAGCACTATATACTTCCATTTGCTGCTACAGGGCACCCCCTTGTAGATGGTCATAAAAAATACATGAAAAAAATAAATATAAATGTATTGTGCTGTGGACAGTATCTGTTCTGCCAGAAAAAAATGAAAGGACAAACAATCACTGTAATATATTTCAGCCTGGAACTTTCAGACACTAATTTCTAACTCACCTCCCCTAACAAGTTCACAGCAATGATCACTTTAATGTGATCAGTTTCATCCTGCCTTGTGCTTTCTTCCATCAACTGCTTCCCTTATTTATCAATCTTCCATCTTCAAAATATGGAACACTACCTCTGATAATGTGGAACAAAATATAGAACTCTTAGTAAATTTCAACTAGGTAGACTAGAACATGGCAAATAACTGTTTCTTCATATACAAGAAAGTCTTTTGGATGAACTGATATGATTCAGTATTACTACCCATGATTATTTATTTTTAAATCATAAGAATGAATGTATGTGTGTTAAACCCTGTCAATGTGGAACAGTATGGAATATAAATTTTAACACAAACTTAAATTAACCTCTGAAACAAAGGATAACCATAATTCCTTCTGCATCTTCATTAGAAAACCAATAAACAATACCCAGCCGTGCCTGGAACTAATTCAAAATGACACTACCCAGTGTGACCAGCTAACACAGCAGCAGACAAATTCAGGGCAAACTTTACCCCAGAGAATGTTATCTCTTGTCTGTCAATATCTCTTGCACTCAATATCATAATAAAGAGGCATGTGCTGAAGATACATTCTAAGACCAAAAATACAGTATACCTTCCTGAATCTCAGAAACTCAAATAATTCCACCAACACAACAACACTACATCTACACCTTCAACAACAGATAAAGAAAACTTGATGGAGAGACAAATGTATTGCCCCATGCCTACCTCATCTCTAGAGCAGAATTTCTCTGCAAGTTAAACAAGGTGATACCATAACATCCTTAAAACTGTAACCAGGATGATTGGATGGGATCCTATAAATTTGTTCCTGGAATGACCTGATTTTGCCCTTCCCAAGAAAGAGGTAATAACCTAAGGGTGTTCATAGGGAAGGTGAATGCAGTCTTTTGATGTTGCCATCTTGCAACTCCTTCAAACCTATGAGCTGCTTCAGTTGGCTGTTACAGAGAACCTCCACCGTAGCTATCATCTTGTTTATTCATGAATCAGGCACAGATCCCAAAATAAAGGGTAATTTTTAAATACTTCACTAATATTTCAATAGACACTGCTTGGTCAGTTCTACACGGAACCCTTACCTTAGTTCTCAACATTTTTGCTCAAGGATGGAACAACTGATATTTTCTGTCTTGCTGAAGAAGCTATTTCTTACTTATTCCTTTGTCCATTTTGTTTGCTAAGTGGCTTCTCCAGCTGTCTGCAAGCCAGTTTTCCTTCACTGACGCACCGTTGTCTTCTGTCAGTTCGGTTTCTTCAGCCTTTCTCTTTCCCTAAGCTACTGCCAGAGCTATGTTGTCAGGCTTTCCTGACAAGCCATAGTGGATGGAATGCAAAGATAGCCTCCAAGCAACTGATACCTTCGAAGGTCAGCTGCAAGAAGGGTGAAAAGATACTAAGGGAAGATCAAGCCCTAGACCTCTCAAACATACACAAATTCTACAATATTAGCAAAAAGAAAGGAACATGGCTAAATGGTAGTTATTAAACTCTACCACATCATGCAGATGAGTGCAGCTGTGGCCAAGTAGCTAAAAGTAATGACTACTTAGAAAAAAAAAAAACTCTGACAAAGTAAGTAAGCATGCACTCCACAAGCTGTAGCAAGGAAACCAAGGTGTTTCAAATTCCATTACTTCCACTTCCTCAAACTGCGGTTCTTTAAAAAATAATTAACTGAAGCAAATGACTTGCTTTACAAAAGAAACTTAAAAAAACAGAACATCACTGTATGGGAGTTTACTATGAAAGTGGGGGGACACACTTTTTAAATTGTATGACCAACATTTTCTTTATTAATAAATTTATTTAAGGATGTAAATTAACTGTTACCGACCACAATCCAGAACCAGAAGTGAAGATATAAAATCTATGTGTATTTCTGATTCCCCTTCTATTTTGGTAGTTCCTTATAGGTATGTATCACCTCAAAAATAAGTCCAATAGATTTACTATTTGTTAGATAATTATTGGCTATGGCATGATGGGTCCAAAATTACAGATCCAACAATAAACGGTTATCACTTTTCTCAGAAGTCACAAACTCAATATGCTGTTAACAACTGGCATTAAGAGAACATGCACCTCTTTTTTAGTAACAGGCAAGCACAGACTGTTTCCTTGTTCTCCCTGCATACAGGCACACCTCTCAAATATCCAGAATTTTGCAGACAGCCCTAGATTTTTGCCTTACACCTTTTGGCTTGTTCCTCAAAAAAGTGGTCTTGTGTTAAATCACTAAGGATTGCAGCCTCCAAATGACACTCATTCAAGTTTCAAACTTTATATCCCTCAGAAATAAAACATATTACTAATGTAAAACCTGCTTATTCTTGCAACTTTCTAAGTTTATAAATTTGTCCTGATTTTTTTGTAATTTGTACCACCATTGTTTTTATGCTTTCTCTAGAATTCCAGAGCAAAGTGGAGAATCCTTCAGCAAACAAGTTAGCAATTGCGATTCTGGTTTTAGTCGCGGTTCTTTTGCTGTCATGCAGTTCATCTGTGCGGCTAATCTAATATGATGACAGAGGAGAGGAAAGCTCTAGTAAATTAAACTTTAAAGTGACTACATAAAAATTTGTGGCATTCTGATATTTTAATAGTAACATTGTTTTTCTCTCAGGCAAAATAAAACATTTTAGAGATATGCTTTCAGGAGTCCCCGATTTTACCTTGCATTTTTACCCTTTCCTTTGCTGGATCTTATACTTTTACAATGAGTCACTGAAGCTTATAAACTACAGCAGGTTTGATATGATCACCAAAAATGGAATTAGTAGGTAAATTAGATCTTTTATTTCTTTGTGATAAACAGCAGTGGTCTACGTTAGTCAGAAAATAGGATACAGAGGGAAGGGCATTTGGTATATTTTTATTTTAATTTGTATTTTAAAGCCAGGTAGGGCACATTCAAGTATTAGTTTAAAGTTGCTCCCCACCCTTCGCCATATGGTTCCAGTACCAATGGCCATCTGCAAAACTGCAGTTTCTGACGTCAGTGACACATCTCCTTCACTCCCATCCACAGTACCGGCTAACAGATGAAAGGAAAGCCATATCAATGGACCATGAGATCGGATGAATTTCACACCTTTCTCCCTACCTAAAGGACTGTGCTAACTGGGCAATTATCACTCATTAACTAAAAAAATGCTAAGCATGCAAATGCTTGATGAGCTACAAATTTCTATGCAGTCTTAATTACGGCATTTGCATATGCTGTTATTTTATTTTATTTATATTCTTAACTTTTAGTTTTTCTCTACTAGATCCTAGTGCCTGCCAGAATCTACCCCCACTCCACAAATACTGTACTGAAGTGCGTACAGTGAGTATGCCTTCTGACGTCTTTGCCTGTGGGTGGTGTTTGTGTGAGCTGGGTGCATGTGTGCTATGGACACTACTTGCATCTGACTCAGAGATATGTATGGGGCATTCCAGTTATGCTGGCTTGTGGAAGGACATCAGCTGTTTCCCAATACATCGGTCCTATTACCTTTCTGATTTGCTAGTGTTCAGCCAGACGACATTGGCATTCCCTACTACAAGCTCATATAATGTGATGCATACCTGTACATGCGGTTCCAAGGGTGTGTCCATTTCACAGTTACACACTATATACTGTATGTCTGGGGTACGTTTCCCTGTGTACTGCTTGTATATCTAGGCCATCAGTTATGCCGTGTCCATGTTTAAGATGGTAACACAGAGTACCAACATACATTTACAATGGCTTACTGCTAGCAAGTGTTATGCTGGGGAAATAGTCTTTGGCACTGTGGTTGTGAGGACTTGGCCCTGTCATCGGCAGTAGTGGGCAATGGCCACCAGGCCACACCTCAACATGTATACATACTGACCACTCTCACACAATATGTGAGACACACCAGAGTAACACATGCATCTGCATATTGTACATTTGCTACAATCTGTCCTGCTACCCTGGCCAGCTCAGGCCATCTATGCGCTCCACTGGTATTATACCTACACATACATGTTACTACATGTCTACATCGGAATGGGTGTGGCTCACTGGACTGTTACTACATTTCTACATAGGATTGGGGGGGCACACCTGACTGTTCCTACATGCATAGGATTGGGGGGGGACACACCTGACTGTTACTACATTTTTACATGGGATTGGGGGGGCACACCTGACTGTTTCTACATATCAACACAGGATTGGGGGGACACACCTGACAGTTGTACACATTTGCTATGACTGTACTAGTATGTCAGGTACTCTATTTCATTCTGTATCCTAAGCTATCATGCTGACTAGAGGCATATCAGTGTCCTACAGCTGTTAGTTCTGCCTGCACTACATATCTGTTTCTGACTTCCTACCCTTCTGAACTGACATCCCACTGCTGTAGTATGTTGTAGTATGTCTGCGTAGGTCTGGGAGGGGATATTTTCCATAGCCATCACTGAGAGGCCATAGCACAGCCTTTGTTTATGTGTGTCTACACCTGTCCTGCTGGTTGCAAATGTTGTGTATGTGAGGCTCCCTGACTGGCATGCATGTGTCCTGTGGACACCCATATGGCCTGGCACATTTCCTGCAGTGGGTTTTGTCACCTTGTGTATTACAGGTTACTATGGTGACACCAGTATTTGTTACAGATCTCATGCTGCCACTAGAGGTATCTACTATCTGCTGGCATTCCAATCAGTCACCCAATTCCCTTGCATGCTGACATCCATACCATAGATACAGGTAACTACACATACTACTCCATCAACAATTGGTAGGAAGAGTGACTTACCTTGTGGGTGTCCCAGTAATGAGGATAGTGCTGTAGGGCTGCCTATGTCAGATGCACATGGTACACTCCCTATACATGGTTGGGCACAGGTAGTGTTATGTTTGGCATCCCTTTTACTGTATGTGCGAGCCAGAGACAGTTGTCATTCCTTGGGTACCTACTGTATCAGTGTATGTGCTATGCGTTGCCTCTTTGCCAAGGCCAAGGCATACTGGGCATGCCTTCTTCTGCCTACTTTCAGGCTCAGGTTGTTCCTCCTCCAAGGCACTCTGTGCCTGTGCAGGCCTAGGCAATGGTGGGGGGCTGTGTGGCCCTGCCCCATGTTGTTCCTGCTGCAGCTGTTTCTGCAGGATCATATTGTGTAGCATGGCACATACGATGACAATTTGGGTACATGTAGCTGGTGAGTACTGTAAGGCTGCACTGGACATGTCCAGGCACTGGAACCATGACTTGAGCATCCCAAACACATGCTCTATTATGATTCTGGTCCATGCATGTGCCTCATTATGGAGTTCTTGTTCGGGTATGTGTGCATTTCTGATGGGTGTCATCAGCCACGGCTCCAGTGTGTAACCAGCATCCCCCACTAGCTGACCATACAGGATGTCCCCACTGGCAAATTGCTGGTACAGCTGCGTCAGATGCCAGATGTGGGAGTCATGATAGCTTCCAGCACAGGCAGCACACACATTTAGTATAATGCCCTGGGCATTGCACACAACCTGGCAGTTGATGGAGGGGAAGTCCTTATGGTTGATGTAGACCCTACCCTGCTCACCAAGTGGTGCTTTGATGCTTATGTGCGTGCAGTCTATGGCACCCACTACCTCAGGGTATTCTACTATTTGGTGGAAGAGATGCATACTGCTGGCCAACACCTCAGGGTTGATTGGGAAATATATGTGCTCACCAGCATGTGCTGACATGGCATCCAAGAACTGGTGGAGTACCCTGAATGCTGATGCCTGTGAGATGCTCATGACATCCCCAGTTGGCCTTTGTAAGGTACCTGTGGCTAGTATTCTTAGGCCTACACATACCTTGGTCTCCACTAGGATAGGTTCCCTTCTGTTGTTTCTGTGTGTGAGGCGTGTCTGGCACAGCTCTACAATTTGCTGTAGGAGGTCCCTGTCCATCCTATAGTGCTTCACTATCTCCAGCTCATGTAGCCCCTGGTAGGTTACCCTGGGTCTGTACACTCTTTTCCATCTCCTCACTGTGGGTTGATCGACAGCATTCTCATTCCCACCACCCTCAGCCTCTTCCACATGTTTATTTATGAGAGCAAATGCAGCTCCTATCATTTTGTTGCTTTTGCTATTTAAAATTTCCCCGCTTGTATAAACTGTTAGTACAGAGTTTGTGGGAAAAAACAGAGTTAAATGTGTTTGCATAGTTTATAGTAGTGTGCTGGGCTGGGCTGCTGCCTGTGTAATTGCCTGATTCTGATGCATTTCACCTACTAGCTATGCAAGTTCTCCTTGGTTACCTTCCTACTGCAGTTTTCCCTTCCCATTGCCTTCCTGTTTAAGCTGCGAGGTGCACTGCGCAAACCCGGTGCTCAGATGTGAATGAAGGTGCTATTTCCGTGGGTTTTTTTTTTTACACCTGATGCGTGCCACACACACACCCACTTAAGTGACATAAGCACCTTTTAGAAGAATTTGTCTCGTCTTGCATTGTGTACACCATGGCTTTCTTGGTATAAGATGCTACAGCCTTGGACACACCCCCTGCCTTAGTTGTGCTTAGCTTAGGACAAACTTGGGCTATAGGGCTCCAATAAGCTTACAACTTACATGACACACACCCTTATGAGGTCATCTAGCTCTTAATGTTAAACTGTAGTTTATTGCTCCTACTCATTTGGGTGCAAGCTAGACCTGCAGGAAAATATGTGATTCAACATAATAACCCTCATTTGCATGGGATTGCCTGATTATGTATAGTTACATGTCACACACTGAGCCTTCCCCCTTAGCAACCATTATTCACTGGCCATGTTGTCTTATGCCTGCCATTCAGTAGAATGGCAAAATACTGATTTTGCTTAGGAAGCTTATTTCAGATTTTTTTTTTTATTTTATTTTCAGTCCGATCCCATTTATGCACCTCTGCCCTATGCTTAAACAGCTGAGATCGGCTAAAAAAAAATAAAGTTAATTTTTTTCAAAACACTTTTGCATGCCAGTGGCCATATATTTGGCCATTGGCATGCTTTCCACAGCATATACACCCTTTATTGGGAGCTGTCATGGTTCTGTTTTGTAGTTTGCAGAAATGTACTTGGTTAATGCCAGAGTACATTTCTGAAGACTACGCTAATCCTGCACTGACAGCTTCCAGCTTCCTGGATCACATATTCACCTCATTTGCATGTTTTTCACCTGCAAATGAGGTATATTTGCATCCCCGAGCTCTGTCCATGCAGGATTAGTTTTAGAGCTCACGTGCTCATTCCTGGATCGCGCCGTGGCCATTCTGCCGCAAATAGCTCTTAAACTAATTCTGCATACAGTGCAAGGCTTGCAGAATCTGGGGGCTTGTCTTTTACATTTTCTTTGTGTTTTTGTGTCCTTGGAGTTAGTATATTTAATTTCTGGGGGAGTGAAGGCATGTATAATTTTTTATATATATATATATATATATATATATATATATATATATATATATACGTATATATATATATGTCTGCATATATGTACATATACGTATACATATACATATATATATACCAGTGGCGGCTGGTGACCTCAAATCAAAGGGGGGCTGCAGGAGACAGCTGAATGGGTGGGGTCAATGGGCATGGGTTTGGCCAACTAGAAAGGGGAGGAGCTATTCTCAAAACCACAAAAACTGTAACTTTAATTAAATACACTGCCCTGGGTGCCAAACCATCATTATAACAGTCCAATCAAGACAAAATGAAGTGTAGAAGAAAAAAAATATTTCAATGCATTGGCTGCATGACAGCTTACTTAATATCTAGATGGAAACAAAAAGGTTGTGAGGCATGAACAAATAAATTACTTTTTAAATACATTACTGGGATGCCAGTCAAAATCGAGTATAAGAAAAACAAGCAGCACTCATTTCAAACTACTTCTTGCACTGCAGTTCTAATTATAATTTATATTAGGCTTTATTAAAGTACCAAGTCACATGCTGAAAGTAACAATCTCAGTGATACCCCCCACATGTAAAAATCTTTCTTATCCAAAAAAGACCTGCTGCCTGACAACAACTATCTACTTGTTGTTTCATGGGGAAAACATGATCAAAGTAAAAAATGAAAAGCAAACAAGAAACAAGCTCAACATACATGGCTTAAAGGATTACTGCAGAGGTTATGGACCACACACAATAGATTGGCATTCTGTTTAGTTTGCAGGTAAATCCTGCAAAGATGACTGCAAGTCTCCAACAAATATAATGAGCCTCTTAAAATAATGTAATCCTGTCCTTTGTTATAAATACTGTCATATGCATTTCAATACCCAAGGCTTATATGTTATCTAGTTATGTAAGTATTCTCTGCATGGCAGCAACAGAAAGGCTTTTAATGTTGGCAATTCTTTAACAGTATGCTTATTAAAACTTACTTACATCTTACAATCTCAGACAAGCCTACTTGATGGTCATTTAAGCACTGCTACTTAAACACAGAGCAACAGGCACTTTCTGAATAATAATAAGCATAAATCAACAGTATAAAAATATGACAGAAACCAGAACATTCTGCAAAATCAAGGACAGATGAAAAGCCACTGTAGTACTTGTGTCTACCTAGGATGGGGGGATACTCTGCACATTTACACTGCATAACTTCTCCTTACCTTGCTTGGACACATCCAGAGTCACTACATGGGGGAGTGCAGTGCAAGAAATATGTCACAATTTGAAATGTTTCTGGCTGACTGTGATGGCCCTGACACATTTGTCATACCTCTCAGCCTTAGAGCAAGAAATCTGGACAAAGCCATACATAGAAGTGGGACAAATGCCCAAAAATAAGGACAAATTTTAAATATTGCTCTTATAAACTTAGAAAGATAATAGAATAGTAGGTCTTGCATTAATATAAATTTTCTGAAGGGTATGAAATCTGAAACTGAAATGTTTGTCATTATTTTCTAACTTCAGTCTTTAATACTTTGCCACTATTTTGCCAAACAAAAACAGAATTTTATGAAAAATGGACCAAAACAGTGATGCAAAAATATAAAATAGCCACACAATACAGCTGGGAACCTGTCAAAGAAGGGACACTTTTTAATATTAGTACTGCTAACTTGAGCAGCTGACAAAATAAAAATCTACATGCATTTCTGAAATAAAAGTAAACTATAACTCTGATTATTACAGTTATTTATTAATTGTAAACCCTCCATGTTTTCTTCCAAAATTGCCATTTTGCAGAGGGATTATTAGGGGAAGAGCAACATTTTGAGCCAAAATTGGGGACAGTAAACAGGTTTGAATATGCTTAATTCTATAAAGTAATTTATTTGTACGTACCTCTCAACCTGTTAATGCAGGAAATCTGGACAAGGCCAAATATATTGGGGGAACATATAAACAGTACTAAAAATTGCTCTTGTATAAACTGAGACAGTTGATAGAATAATAGGTCTTGCTTTAGCATGCATTTTTCTGAAGGTTATGAAGTCTGAAACAGTAGTGTCTGTCATTATGTGGCTTCATTCCTAAATGATTTGCCAGAAAACCACACAGTTTATGAGGAACAAACCAAAAATAAGAAGCAAAAATCTATTCATTCTGCAAAAATCTGGACATTTGAGAGGTATAGTTCAGCTGGAGCTGTCTTTGAATTTGCTGCCCCCCCCCCCTCACAAAATCATTGTCGAATGGAGCCCCTGCAGTCATTCCAATGAACCATTACTTAGCTATTTCACCCCATTTACCATAAACACAAATGTGCATACTGCTTTACATCTGCGATGATTTGGACTTCATTTGAAAGTTTTATTTTGCATTTTACAGTGCAAACACTAATAGATATATGCTAAACAAAGCAATGTAGTCTGACTATGAAAACAGACTTAGCATTAAAACTTCTCTGCCCTTGAAACTCACATTCACTGAAACAGCATTGAAACCCACATTCAAAGAAAATACATTTTGCCAGTGGCAGATAAAGATTAACTTTGGGTTTGGGCTGTTTTCAAATCACAGGCCCCTTGCACACGAAAGATACACATGCTCTTTCATACACCTTCCTGATTGTATTAAATTATATTCCTTGTACAATACAGTACAGTTTTAGAGTGCATTTTGCATTTATTGTTTTGAAAATTTTCCAGTAAACAATGAAACAAAATGCACGCACCAATAATGACAAAACTGCCCAATTCAGAACATTTTCATAAAAGTCTATTCAAACTTCTACAATCTATCAGTATCAGTACATATGCACAATCTCTGAAGAAGTAAACGTCATCTAAATAATTCCACATTAAAGAGATCTGTAACTAACAAAGAGGCTGCTGCTAGCAAATAACTTCATATTTCTTTGCTTCATCTACAAATAAAGTGCCTATTGGCCTTGAGGAATAAATTGCCTATCTTACACTAAAAATTGATAAACTAGTAATATTGCAATAGGGAATGGATGGCAAACTGATAACAGGTTCATAGTTACTAGGTATCTTCACCAAAAAGGAATGCAGTATCCACCCCCTTTGCAACACAGTATAGTATCATCAATGCATCTACCTACTGTGGGAATAGAACCCACAGCCTTCTGCATCAAAAGCAAGTACATTATCTGTTGTGCTATCAACAACGTAGCAGACTCAGCATAAGCAGCACTAAACTTTTGCTCCACTGCAGCTCTCAGCTCCTTGTAAAATCTACTCACTCAGCTGTATCTCTGAACTTTGCAGCACAAGAAATCTGGAAAAAGCTAAAATTTATTGGGGGGGGGGCAAAAGCCCCAAAACCAGGGACACATTTTAAACATTGCTTGTACAATGTTGGATAGTTGCTAGAATAAAATGCTGAGTTACCACCATACATTTTACTGCCAATTCTTGAAACCAGGACCCTCTGCAAAATAGTCAGAGCAATATACCACTATGCCAAATCAGCTGTTTTGTGAAAGAGAGGAAGACTGAAACTTAAATGGCTACCATTTAGTTAATTCAGTTCTCACCATAGCTCTCAAACTCTTAGCACAAAATACCTGAACAAAGCCAATAATGGGGGGATACAGCCCCCAAACATATTCAGTGAATTCAGTTCTCACCATAGCTCTCAACCTCTTACTAAACAACACCCAGACAAAGCCAGTAATGGGGGAATACAGCCCCCAAACATATTCAATGAATTCAGTTCTCACCATAGCATTCAACCTCTTAGCAAAAAACACCCGGACAAAGCCATTAATGGGGGAATACAGCCCCCAAACATATTCAGTGAATTCAGTTCTTACCATAGCTCTCAACCTTAGCACAAAAAACCTGAACAAAGCCAATAGTGGGGAAATACAGTCCCAAAAATACGGACAAATTTCAAATATCCATCTTATAAACTTAGAAAATTGCTAGAATAAAAGCTTTTGTGTTACCATGTACTTTCTGAAGAATATGATGTCAGAAATTCAAATGCTTGTCATTTTTATTTAGCATTTGTTAACCAGGAAAGTCTGACTTGGAACAAAACAAATTTTCAGCAGAGGTCCAGGGAGAAACACCCCAGATAGACACATGTCTTTGTAAGAATGAAGACATCAAAGGAAACCCACACAAGCACAGGGAGGACACGCAGACTCCAGACAGAAGGCACCCCAGCCAAAAATCAAACCAGAGAACCTATAGTTGTCAGGCAACAATGCTACCACTGCACCAATACACTACTGGTTTTGCAATGACACAAACATACAGAAACCACAGATTTTATGAGGGACAGAACAAGTATGAGGGAAAAATCTGCATTTTCTTTTTACAAATGGTGGTGGTTAGGGAATTCAGGCTCTTGACACCTGGACCCAAGGTACAGGGTTCAAGCCTGTTCTCTACCCACCACCATATAGCACATGGGGCATGTTTTACACACACACACACTTTTGCATATTTCCAGATCAACATATCTATGGGAGGTGGGGGGAAACTGAACTTCCTTCCTCCAGTGAAAACCCTTGCATAAATAAGGCGGATATGCTGTCTTTCCACTTAAGAACCCCAGCCAGGAAACAAACTGGAAAACAAAGATATATAATGCAACAAAACTATTGCAGCACTGTGATACCACAATTTACTAAAATCAGAGCCTGTAAGTGATGTAAAGACACTGGTGAAATCCTTTATTTCAGTTCTCTGTTTAGCCCTGTCTTGTTCTGTATAAAATAGACAAAACAGTTTGCATAGTACTTTTTTGTATGTGAAAATCAATACTTAAAACTAGCTGGTTTCTCAGTAGTAGCACTAAAATCTGAACCCCTGTGACTAGCACTTGCTCTAGAACCTGCTGGAAAGCACTAGGAAGCCTACAACTGATACAAGCACTCAACTCTCCTTGTCAATAAGGATAAATTAATCATAGGCACTAAACAGCCTACAATTGCAAAGTACCTTGCAAAGGTAAGGGAAAACAGCTCTTAAACTTTACAAAAAAGCACCTAAACAGGCATGTCCAAGGGTCAGCTTCCGGTGATTTCTCCTGTCCACCTGGTGAATCTGTGCATACTGGGGCAATGCGGCAACTGCCTCATGTACACAGACAATCTTCTCCTCCTACCACCCAACACTACAACCTGCAAGAGATGCACTTACATAGCCAAACTGGAAGCAAAGCTCTCTCTGGTCAAGATTGTGCTAGACAGTCAAGAGGAGAAGGCTAACACCTGCACTACACCTCTAGTAACTCATAGCCCTTCAAAACCCACACCATCAACACCCACACATAGCAACACTAAACCCACATATGCGGAGGCCCTTAACATTAACCTGCCCAAGCAACAAGGACCTCTGAAGCCGAAATGCAAGCAAACACTAGTCACAACCAAAGTGACACATAGCTCACAACACCAGTGTGCCACCCAACAACAGCCCCTAAGGCAAGACAATGTACCCAACACTTTAGTCATAGGTGACTCTATAGTCAGGCATACTGATGTCCCACTCACCAGGCTGAACAAGGAGAAAATTACAGTCAGCTGCCTGTCGGGTGCCAGGATCCGCCACATAACGCATGCACTCAAGTCACCCCACAACAAGTACAAATATGACTCTGTCATTGTCCATGCTGGAGTGAATAACTTGAGACGTACCTCCCTGGACTACATGAAGAGAGACATGGAAGAGCTCTTGGATCATGTAACCCAGGCAGGTATGACCCTAGCCCTGAGTAGCATCCTGCCTTTGCCCAGAATGATACCACAGTATAAGGACAAAATGATTGACTTCAACAATTGGCTAAGCTTCTGGTATCATTCAAAGGGGATCCAGTATTTGTCTGCCTGGGAAGACATGATCGACAAACCACAATGCTTTGCCAGAGGTGGTCTGCACCTGTCACCCCTGGGATTCAGGTTACTGGCTAAAGCTCTTGCCACCCCTATAGTGCCTTTTTTAGGCAAGGTTCAAAGGATAAAACCACCACCGTAACAGATACAAGCATGCAAAATCTGAAGGTAATACTACTCAATGCTAGAAGTCTACACCTCAAAATGCACTCTCCCGAGGCACTCCTAAAAATGGAGAACATCGATATCTGTGCAGTGACTGAGACCTGGTTCAAGGCTCCAGAGAGCACCCCTGCAATACCAGGCTACAATTCTTACCACACTTTTCAGCCACAAAACCAAGACCGAAACACTAAAGGTGGAGGAGTGTCCATATTCACCAAGGATATTCACACCTCCAGGCTAGTTGCCCAGCACAATGCATCTGAAATTCTCCAGGTGCGACTAACACTAGGTAAGACTGCAATCCAAATTGTAGCTTGCTACAGATCCCCCACCATACCCCAAGATTCTCACTACACCTTCCTAAACATACTGGAAAATATTAAGATACAACCAAACACCCTAATATAGGGTGATTTCAACTACCCTGACATTAATTGGGAAAACTACTCGGGTACCAACTCCTTTTCCCAACGGTTCTTGGAATTCATAAATTCCAACGCCCTTGATCAACTAATCTATTGTCCCACCAGGGGCTCCAATATCCTAGACCTGGTCATTACCAACATGGGAGATAGATGCTCCACACCAGTGGTCACCCCCTCATTGGTCAGGTCTGACCATAAGCAAATAACCCTTGACATCCACATCCCACCCCCCAGTAAGGAAACCTCCTTAAAAAACTTCTCCAAAGCCAACTTCATGCTATTGAAGTCAGAAGTGACAAACTTCACAACACCCATGCAGACGGGATCTGGAAGTTCAACTGCAGAATCCTACACTAAGGCACTGTACGAGCACATCCACTCGTGCATGAATCGTGCCATCCCAAATAGAACCAAGATGCTCTTCTCCAAAAAAAGGAAGCCAATCTGGTGGTCCCCTGCTATAAACAAACTATACAACAGAAGGAAGAAACTGTTGCAGAAAATAGGAAAATCCCAGGATGCAAAAAACTTCCTCACCAGCCTCAGTAAGAAGCTGAGATCCCTCATAAAATCCTCAAAAGCTAGTTACGAAAATAAAATTGCCAAAGATTCCAAAGACAACCACAAGGCATTCTATAGTTATGTCAAGAATCTAAATGGCAATGCTCAGATCTGCTCTGAGCTACAGCAGAATGGCATTAAATATACTGATCCCAAGGATATTGCCAATATCCTGGCAGATTGATTTAGTGCCAACTTTACCCCCCCCCTCTCATCCCCTAAAGGGCCCATCTCCATACCAAAAGATTGCCAAATTCTGATAATCACAGCCACACAGGTAGAAACAGCACTCTCCAAAGCTATCCATGGGACCAGATGACATCCCAGGCTGTGTACTACATGAACTACAAAATGAACTGGCACCCCACCTAAGTGTCATGTTTAATCATAGCCTCACCTCAGGCTTCATGCCCACTGAGTGGCACACAGCTACAGTTATCCTGCTCCACAAGGGAGGATCCACCTTGGATCCTGGGAACTACCATCCCATCAGTCTGACAAGCCTGATCTGCAAGGGCATGGAACGCATTATCATGGAACTTATAAACAAAGACATTGGCAACCTTCAAACACTGGACCCCACCCAGTTTGGGTTTGTGAAGGGCCGATCTTGTCTCCTGAATCTGATTGACTTCTTTGAATTGGTCCCCAGAGCTGTGGACGAGGGTAAGGCAGTCCACACAGCCTATCTGGACCTCGCCAAGGCGTTCAACACCATCCTCCACTCTGGAATCATAGATAAACTTACTAAGCTGGGCATAAATCCCTACGTCACTCGATGGGTTGCCAACTGGCTTACTGACAGAACCCAGACTGTAAAAGTAGCCGACTACAAATCCAGCTCCAGACAAGTGACAAGTGGAGTACCTCAGGGTTCAGTCCTGGGGCCGCTCTTGTTTGGCATCTATTTCTCTGAAGTACAGCCCAACACTAAGGGACTCTGGCTAACAAAGTTTGCAGATGACTGCAAACTGGGAGCCATTATTGAATCCCCAAATGATGTGGATATTCTATAAAAGGGCCTTACAGAAACAGCTGCCTGGTGCCAGAGCCATGGGCTCAAGATTAATGCCAAGAAATGTATAGTTATCCCCTTTGGAAAAAAACATGTACCCGTGAATTACCATATAGGTGGCAGGACACTAAACATCGAAAGTGTGATGAGAGACTTAGGGACACAGGTGAACAGTGATCTCACTTTCGATAACCACATCGCCACAACAGTCAGGAAATCCTTCTATGTGGCACACCTCATCACTAAGGGCTTTTCATCCTGAAAAAAAGAGGTAATTGTCCCACTGTATTCATCCTTCATTAGACCCATTATAGAGTATAATGCCCCATTTGGTATGTACCTCACAAGACATCTGCAACAGCTGGAAAGGCCACAGAAATACCTCACTAAAAGAATCACAGGCCTAAAGCTGATGCCATATGCTGATTGTCTAAAAAAACTCCAGCTATACTCTGTGGCATATCGTCTACTCAGAGGTGATCTCTGCTTAACATACAAGGCCATGTCAAACCCTGAACTGTTGGACATGCTCCACTTAAAGAAATCCCAATCCCTCAGAGCCACACGCTCCAGGGATCTAACCTTTATCATCACAATGAACAAAACATGCTAGAGGAATAGGTTCCTGACCCAGAGACTCCCCATACTCTGGAATAGACTGCCCATACATGTCAAGCAGAGCGCCTCATTGGCCCTCTTCAAAAGGAACCTTGATGATTGGATGGGAGACAGGAAATTCACCCCGGGGATCATGTCAGTCACCCTGCTAGACAGGAGCCCAGAGAAATAAATATTGTGGGAAGAAATTTCCAGGGAATTGTTATGGCTAGGCTTGTATAGACCTTAGGGCCGATAGCCTAGTACCAACCTATGAACCTATGATCAGTGAAGTGACAGGATGTGTGGAAGCACAGACACACACAAACACACACACACACACACACACACACACACACACACACACACACACACACACACACACACACACACACACACACACACACACTTCCCTACCTGTGCCAAGAAGGTAACAGTCTCCATGGGCCGAGAGAGAGAGAGAGAAGCTCCAGTCCCACGGTGACTCCGGCAACAATTTCCCCGTGAGAGCGGGCTCCAATGTCTTCCCCCCACGAGAGCAGGCTGAAGCCTACGGACGTTGCCTTCCAGACGTCTTCCAGTCTGTGCGGTCGTCTCCGCATAGACTTCTGGGTTTGTAGGGCAGAGATGGCTTTTCTTCTTATCTGGACTGCTGACAAAAGCAGTCTGGAGTTCACAGTCTGTGAAACTCGCATGCGCGAGTTCCTAGAGAGTTACTAAATCATGCATGCACGAGTTCATTCTGGGACTTGAGGAAGACGTTTTATTTGTTTTCTGTCCTTTTTGTTTTGTTTTCTTTCCACATCTGGGGGTGGAGCTGCAGTCCTATAGCACGAGCCGCCTCTGATATGTACATACATACACATATGTATGTATGTATGTATGTATGTATATGGGATCCATACTATTGAGTGAACGGCCATTTCACTGAAAGTGAAATGGCCGAGCACTCTTTTGTGAAAGTGCTTTTCACCAAAAAAGCACTTTCACAAAAGTGTGGTTAAGTAAGGGTGAAAATGTGGGGAGATGGCTGTTGTTGAGATCGTAGCACAGTGGGGATAAGGGAATATTCCCTTTTCCCCACTGTAGTGCAATCTCAGAGTGAGAATATAAAAGTAAGGGGGTGCAGGGGACTTGGCCCCTGCGTAAATGTGAGTTCTATCGTAGCACAGTGGGGATAAGGGAATATTCCCTTTTCTCCACTGTAGGGCAATCTCAGAGTGAGAATATAAAAGTAAGGGGGTGCAGGGGACTTGCCCCCTGCGTAAGCGTGAGTTCTGTGGGTTTTTTTTTATTTTTTAGATTTTTTTTAACACATTGTAACAAAAGTGCTTTTTTGCTGAAAAGCACTTTCGCTAAAGTGTGTTTGGCCAATGTGGTTTTGGTTGTTTGAGCTTTCATTAATAGTACGACATATATATATATATATATATATATATATATATATATATATATATATATATATATATATATATACATACACACACACACACACACATATATATATATATATATATATACACACACACACACACACACACACACACACACACACACACACACACACACACACACATATATATATATATATATATATCTATATATATATATATATATATTTAGAATGAACTGTGACATAAACTCTTGTATCAACTTTTAGCTTTTATGTCTTATTTATTATCAAGACTTCTTCAGAAAGACATGTTTCATAAGTGACATTACATACACTTATGAAACATGTCTTTCTGAAGAAGTCTTGATAATAAATAAGACGAAAGCGCTAAAGTTCTACAAGAGTTGTTGGTGTTATTTACTATTTTATTGAATGCTTTATTGTCACAAGTTCATTTCTTAGTTAAAATTTCTTCTCTTCGTTCAATTTTTTTGAGTGCGGTTAATTTTAGTTATATATATATATATATATATATATATATATATATATATATATATATATATATCTATATTGGAAGTAAATTACTAAGGTATGTTACTAACTAAAATGAATATTGCTCCCATCACTCTATGCTATGGTACCAAACAGCTAATATGTATGCTCATTACCCCATTTCCTATTTTTCTGCAGCTGGACAGTAGCCAGGATGAGGGATATGGAACCAATGTATGAATGGAGTAACATTGCAGCAATCACAAATAATCACATAGAACATGTTTGTTATTTCATGTTGTGTGTTTTCTTACATTGCACAATGTCTGAAATAGCTGGCTATATATTTGCAGACATAGATACAGCCATAGCCTCTCAACCTCTTAGAGCAAGAAATCTGCACAAAGTCTTAATTAAAAGTGGGACAAAGGCCCAGAAATAGGGACATTTTTTTTAAATATTGCTCTTACAAACTTAGAAAGTTGATAGAATAGCAGGTTTTGCATTAGTATGAATTTTCTGAGGGGTATAAAGTCAGAAACCCAATTATGTATTGTTATAATTTCATGCAGCACCATAACATTTTCACTTTATGTCATTCATCTTTCAGGTTCCAAACCTCAGTCTTTTACACCAGATACGAGTGACACAGACTATAGTTTGGCTGTTGATTGGTGGTAGAAGTTTTCCTTCTTATTGTCCATTATGTGTCTGAGGGTGGGATCACACCAGGCCAAAGCTTCTGTGGTTATTTTGCAGTTTATATTTATCAAGCATAGTAGGAGAAGTGCTTGTGAAGACTGTTCTTACAACTCGTAAAAAACTCAAGATGTTTTGGTCTAACATTTGTAAGATATTTTTCTTCTCTCTATTCTTGATTGTGGCTTTCATGCCAGGACTGAGTACTGGTAAGTCTTGCTAAAACCTAAGGGATCTCAAACAATATGAGTTAGTAATGGGGAAAGTAAGACATAAAATACTTTTTTCTAGGTATATAACTTAATGTGTAAAATCAGAACATCATGACAAAAGCAGTACATTCCTAAAGTGACTTTTACTTCTGGAAAACTAAAGTGAATATTTGTTCTGATGCTGCTGCTGTTGTGGAACAAATTTCATTTTCCATTTAATGCTACCCAGAAACTGCTGCAGAAGTTTAAGAACTAAAATGTAAAATTTAATACTGTTGTCCCAGATAAAGATATGTCTAATAGTTTCACTAGTCCACATTCCTCACATTTTTAAAAAACACTAACAAAATGTATAATGTATATCCTGTCAGCTGCCTGCAGGATAGCACGAAGTGAGTTAATGTTTTCTTACTGTGAAGTCTGGAAATGACCTATTATTTATTGTTATATTTGTCAAACAGAAGTTGGTTTGCATAGAAACTGCTCACTCTGTCAGATGCTCTCAGGTTTTTATACTAAAGTCATTTGCTGTTTTGTACTTGTAATAAGAGGAATTTTTCTTCTTTGAGTAAGTTGTCTGATAAAAGGGTACATATATGCATACATATCGATTGAGCAGCGCCTTTACAATTCTATATGTTCCTCCTGATGATTTTAGTCATATTGCTTGTCTTGTGCCATTATATTCAGTTTTATATTCATGTGTATAACTTCCTGTTTCTCTAACTGAATATTTTAAGCATTAATCTGTGTGTTTGCTGTACTTAAAACAGGACTCAAAGTAAAACAGAATATGATGTGTACTAAATAGTGCTCTGCAGAACTTCATGATTTTGCTGTATTTATAGTAAATATAGGACATAGAGAAGATCATTAATAAATTACTCTCCCACCCCTCATATGTGCCCTAGTTACTGAATGTCAACACCATATCAGAGGTATGTGCTGTCTCATCAGCTCTTGCTCTCTGTGGACGTCAGCTTTCTTCATGGAGAATAACCAGTGTCAGTCCTTGGTCAAATACCATGGGGGCTAATATTAAGTAACCCAAATCATTTTCTGATGAGAGTTAAGCAGCACCTAAGATGTGCCATTGTGTGCAAGTCTTATTAAAAATATAACTTACTGATAGTTTACCAAGATGGTTGATTTATTACCCCCATACTGTACAATATTACATGCATTTTGATGAGTCTGAAATAATATAATTGGAAATCGAGGTTCAGGATTCAAGTTGCTCTGTACTTATGTTATGGATAAATGATGTTGCTGCAACTGTGGTAAAAGGCAGTGAAGATTAAAGCTGCCGCACCTGTAGGGGCCCTGTTTGGTGGCTGCCTGTGGCCCAGTAGTACTTAGGATGTGGTAGAGGAGAAAATCAAACAAGTGTGTGAATCACTACAGATTGCAACACAGATGTGGTCTGTTACAGCACTACTCTCTTACTGCAGTGTGCTTGGATCATGGCTGAAAAGGTCCCTAGACCAACCCACTTACCAGGTTACCAAATTTAATTAATTCATTCATTAAAAGGTCTGTTACAGCACTACTCTCTTACTGCAGTGTGCTTGGATCATGGCTGAAAAGGTCCCTAGACCAACCCACTTACCAGGTTACCAAATTTAATTAATTCATTCATTAAAATCAATTCAGTTTCATTATTCTAAAATAAATCTATTTGTAACTTCCCAAGATGGGCTTACACTATCTATGTGTAACATTCATACATGAGCACTACTTAAGTCTTTGTTTATTCTTAGATGGCTACCATGGTGTTTTTTGCTGCTCAGTAGAGGTTGTTGCTGGATGGGATGTGATATGTGAAAATAAAAGAAGCTGAGAAAAAATGTCAGGGATGTGGACAGCAGATGCAACAAACAGAACAACCAGATGGAAATTGTTTGCACTTAGAAAACACTGAATCAAAGGGGCTACTTTAAAATGATTACTGACGTGTGTGTGTGTGTGTGTGTGTGTGTGTGTGTGTGTGTGTGTGTGTGTGTGTGCATATGATGTTTCAAGTCTCTGATGCATTTTTAACTTATATTTTTGGATGATTTTTTTAATAAAAAGCTTTGTAAACTTTTTTATTAGACCATGGTCCAAATATTGTTGTCTATCTTTATGTCACTTTAGGTTAACATGCAGTGTGTTTATAGGTTTAATGGGGCACCTTTGTGCATGTATGATAGTTCGCCCATTAAGGTCTATGGAGTCAATATGCATTTTTTTTTACTCTGATGGCACTAAGGCTAAAGTTCACTGTTTTTACTCAATGATGTCAATGTAAGGAAAATACATATTCTAAATCTTTTTAATTTTTTTTCCAAAAGAAGGAGCCAAGAATATACACGAATGGTCAGAATTACTGTTTGGCAGTTTATGCACCACATGCCATGGTGCACAGCTAAGTTATAAAACATCAGCAAATCACTTTAAGGACAAGCAGATATCACTTATCTGTGAAATTGTGATGAAATGGTGAAAACTAGGTCCCCAGCTTTCCAAATGTTACTACTAAAAACATAGAAAGTCAACTAAAAAGTCATGTTCTTCTTGCTGAGGAGAGTTATCCGTCTACCCTCAATTAACTATCCCACTCTAAAGCATATTTGAGGCATTGTTTTGTGGTGGGCATAGTCTTCTCTGTTTTATTCTTTCAGAGCTGTTATTTAAAGTCTGCAATTCAAGTGCTAACTTGTCAGAAGAACTTGCTCATGCATGCAATAGCAGTTCAAAACTACATAAACATGCAGAAAGGTAGGATGCAGGGTCTTGCACTTAGTATAACTTGACCTGAGGGGCTTAAAATAACTGGCAGGAAGTAACACATCATTAATGGAGTGGAGAGACTGAATTATGAACACTACACATCTGCAACCCCCCCCCCCCCACACACACACACACAGTGAATTAGCAGTAAAATATACTTTGTTGTGCAGCATAAATGGTTTCCTTTAGGTTTGGAGGGTAGTTTATATTCCAGTTTTTCTGATATTTGGGTTACTATTCATTTGAACTGTATACAGTGCATACCTGGTCATGTTTTTATTGGGGAAAGAGGACTTTTCATCAGAACAGACCATCGTATTCACTAATGCATGTGTGTCTGTATGACTCACTTGTGCTAATTCCAGCTGCTTGAGGACAAACTGCTTTAACATACAGAGGTTTTGGTAGGTACTATGAGTGAAATGTGCATGGTGCAGCGGTAGCGTTGTTGCCTCACAGCAAGAGGTTCTCCCATTCGATTCTCGGCTTGGGTTGGGAGCGCCTTCTGTGTGGAGTCTGCATGTCCTCCCCACGGTCGAGTGTGCATTCGAAAGACATGCTTTGAATAGGTGTGCCTTCGTTGAAGGTTGGGCGTCGGGCTGGTAACTCGATACCATAAAAACTAACTGCCAATCATTAGCGGACCGGAGTTCCACTGTGGTGACCCCTAACCGAGAAAAGTGAAATGTGCACATGCTACCATATCATACAAAGTGCTACCTCATTGTACACGGTGTACCTCTATGGGCCACATGTCAGTGGAAACAACATGACATATCCATTCTGACCTGCAGTTTATTAAGGTGCTCAAACCTGGATTCCTGGATGGTCTCTAGGAATCTGAACTTCACAGCAAACCCACCAAAGGATGCCTGCATAGTAGGGAGGGTAGCACTAAATGGGTGATGCAGTACTATTTGTAGAGGGTATCCAAAAACAGGAAGGTGTCATACATTATAGATGAGGTCATTCCTTCTGGCTAACACAGCTTGAAAGCAGTGGTAACAGTAATTTTTGCATAATTATATACCAAGGTGCCTTCTGTTGTGTTTACTTATGCAAAATGAGTAAGGGAATGTTATTAATCCTTATACCATTTGTAAAAGGGAACATGGTGGTGTCAAAAAGTAAAGTTCTTCATGGCCATAGCCAGCCTCTATGGTGACTTTCTGGGTTAAGGAACTGAACACTGTCACTTGGGACTGGCAGAAGAAAGACAGAGAGGATAAAGCATCTACCTGACAGGTTCTTGTTGGTAAGAATGAGGGTCTCACTCTGCAGGCAAGGGCACCCGCAGGCAGGTGCAAGGGGGTGCACTTGCACCCCTCTGGAATCGGCTGACTAGTTAATCGTATAATTTAAAAAAAAGTTTTTTTTTTTTTGGGCGCGTTCTTCTTTAAGAAAGAAGTCCAGTCGCGGGCATGCTGACATCATCGCGCAGTACACATATTTTCAAGTTTGCGAGTAGAAACTGACAGGGATGGTTTCAGGTTCGCAAGCGGGAACTGAGACGAACTTCCCTACCCACCAAAATTTGTAAACATGTTGCAGGTTTTTCCCTCATACTTTTTCTGTTCCTCATAAAATCTGTGGTTTCTGTATTTGTGTCCTTGCAAAGCCAGTGGTAGCATTGTTGCCTGACAGCTACATGTTCTCTGGTTTGATTCTTGGCTGGGGTGACTTACCTTCTGTGTGGAATCTGTATTCCCTCCCTGTTTTTGTTTCCTCCCATCTTACAAAAACATGTGTCTGTCTAGAGTGTTTCTCCCTGGGCCTCTGCTAAAAATTAGCTTTTTTTCCCAAGTCAGACTTTCCTGGTTAACAAATGTTAAAAAAAATGACACTCATTTGAATATCAGACTTCATATTCTTCAGAAAGTGCATGGTAGCATGGTAACAAAAGCTTTTATTCTAGCAATTTTCTAAGTGTACAAGATGGATATTTGAAATGTATCCCTATCTTTGGGACTGTATTCCCCCCATTATTGGCTTCATCCAGGTTTTGTGCTAAGGTTGAGAGCTATGGTAAGAACTGAATTCACTGAATATGTTTGGGGGCTATATTCCCCCATTACTGGCTTTGTCCAGGTGTTTTTTGCTAAGAGGTTGAGAGTTATGGTGAGAACTGAATTCACTGAATGTTTGGGGGCTGTCTTCACCCATTATTGGCTTTGTTCAGGTATTTTGTGCTAAGAGGTTGACAGCTGTGCTACGGTGAGAACTGAATTCACTAAATGGTAGCCATTTAAGTTTCAGTCTTCCTCTTTCACAAAACAGCTGATTTGGCACAGTGGTATGTTGCTCTGACTGTTTTGCACAGGGTCCCCTGGGTTCAAGACGTGGCAGTAAAATGTATGGTGGTAACGCACCATTTTATTCTAGCAACTTTCCAACATTATACAAGCTATGTTTAAAATGTGTCCCTGGTTTTTGGCATTTTACCCCCTCCCCCCAAATAAATTTTGGCTTTTTCCAGATTTCTTGTGCTGCAAAGTTCAGAGATACAGCTGAGTATCGAGTAGATTTTACAAGGAGCTGAGAGCTGCAGGGGAGCAAAAGTTTAGTGCAGTTTATGTTTAGTCTGCTTGCATTGTCAATAGCACAACAGATAGTGTGTTTGCTTTTGATGCTGAAGGCTGTGGGTTCTACTCCCACAGTAGGTAGATGCACTGCTTATACTGTACTGTGTTGTAAAGGGGGTGGATGCTGCAGTCCTTTTGGCAAAGATACCTAGTAACTATGAACCTGTTATCAGTTTGCTATCCATTCCCTATTGCAGTATTACTAGCTTATCATTTTTTTATTGCATGCAACAAAGGCAATTTATTCTTCAAGGGTAAAAGGCACTTTATTTGTAGATTAAACAATGACATATAAAGTTGTTTGCTAGCAGCAACTTCTTTATTAGTTACAAATTTCTTTAATGTGGATTTTACTACTTCAGAGATTGTGCATATTTTTTACTGATACTGGTGGACTATAGAAGGTTGAGTAGACTTTTTATGATGGAAATGTTCTGAATTGGGCAGTTTTGTCATAGGTGTATGCATTGTTTCATTGTTTACTGGAAAAATGTTCAAAACAATAAATTTAAAATGCCCTCTAACAACTGTACTGTATTGTACAAGGAATATAATGTAATACAGTCAGGAAGGTGTATGAAAGAGCATGTGTATGATATGTTCGAGGGGCATGTGATTTTGAAGACAGACCAGAGTTAATATTTATCTGCCACTGGCAAAATGTATTTTCTTTGAATGTGGATTTCAATGCTGTTTCAATGCATGTGAGTTTCAAGGGCAGAGAAGTTTTAATGTTGAGTCTATTTTCATTGTGAGACTGCATTGCTTTGTTTAACAGATATGTATTAGGGTTTGTGCTGTAAAATGCAAAATAAAACTTTCAAATGAAATCTAAATCATCGCAGAAGTAAAGCAGTATGCACATTACAGTGTTTATGGTAAATGGGGCAAAATAACCAAGGAATGGGACATTGGAATGGCTGCAGAGGGGAGGCTCCATTCGACCATGATTTTGTGAGGGGGGTAGCAAACTCAGACAGCCCCGTTGAACTATACCTCTCAGTTGTCCATATCTTTGCAGAATGAATAGATATTTGCTTCTTATTTTTGGTTTGTTCCTCATAAAATTTGTGGTTTTCTAGCAAATCATTTAGGAATGAAGTCACTAAATGACAGACATTGAGTTTCAGACGCCATAACCTTCAGAAAAATGCATGCTAATGCAAGACTGTCTTAAGTTTATATAGGAGCAATTTTTAGTAGTGTTTGTATGTTCCCCCAATATATTTGGCCTTGTCCAGATTTCCTGCATTAAGAGGTTGAGAGGTACGTGCAAATCACTTTGTAGATTAGGAATATCCAAACCTCTCAATTGTCCCCAATTTTGGCTCAAAATGTTGCTCTCCCCTAATAATCCCTCCTCCAAAATGGCAATTTTGGAAGAAAATGTGGAGGGTTTACAATTGTATATAACTGTAATGATCAGAGTTATAGATTACTTTTATTTCAGAAATGCATGTAGATGCTCTTATTTTGTTAGCTGCATGTAGATGCTCTTATTTTGTTAGCTGCTCAAGTTAACAATGTTAATATTAAAAAGGTGTCCCTTTTTTTGACAGGTTCCCAGCTGTATTGTGTGGCAACTTTATATTTTTGCATCACATTTTGGTCCGCTTTTCATGAAATTGTGGTTTTCTAGCAAATTAGTGGCAAGTCATTAAAGATTGAAGTTAGAAAATAATGGCAGACATTTGAGTTTCAGATTTTATACCCTTCAGAAAATTCGTACTAATGCAAGATCTACTACTGTTCTATTATCTAAGTTAATAAGAGCAATATTTAAAAATTGGCCTTATTTTTGGGCCTGTGTCCCACTTCTAGTTCTATGTATGGCTTTGCCCAGATTTCTTGCTCTGAAGTTGAGAGGTATGAGTGTCAGAGCCATCACTGTCAGCCAGAGACATTTCAAATTATGACATACTTATTGCACCCCCCCCATTGTAGTGGCTCTGGATGTGTCCAAGGAAGGCAAGGAGCAGTTATGCAGTGTAAGTGTGCAGAGTATTCCCCCATCCAAGGTAGATCACAAATACGACCGTGGCTTTTCATCTGTCCTTGATTTTGCAGAATGTTCTGGTTTTCTATCAGATTTTTATACTGTTGATTTATGCTTCTTATTATTCAGGAACTGCATGCTGTCACAGTGCTCTGTTGCTCTGTTTAAGTAGCCATGGTTTAATGAACATCTGGTAAGCTTGTCGGAGATTGTAAGATGCAAGTAAGCTTTAGTAAGCATATTGTTAAAGAATTACCAGCATTGAAAGCCTTTTCGTTGTTGCCATACAGAGAATATTTACATAACTAGATAATGTATAAGCCTTGGGTATTGAAATGCATATGACAGTATTTGTAATAAAAGGACAGGATTACAGTATTTTCAGAAGCTCATTACATTTTATTTGAGACCAGTGTCTTATAGCAGTGTCTGTGTGTTAGTACACTTGTAGTTGGGTGGCTTTAATGGTATATGGTAAATAAGCATTGCTACCTTACTTAAAAGCCAAGCCCTGCAACAACTAGGTAAGCTCCACGGTGAAGTCAAAACACAATAGCTCTGGTGGGTAAATGTTCTCTGTAGTAATCAAAAAAGGCAAATGTTTGAAATAACTACAGCTTATGTGCAAACACAATAGGTAGCGATGAAACAATGCTCTGCTAAAAATGCTTTAATGCTCCACATTGCTGAGCTGCAGACTGGCTACCAGGATTTCACCCACTTCAGATCAAGCACGGTGCCGTTCAGTGCAACCCTCCCAGAACTAATTCAAGTCTGACCAGAATTATTTGGTGTGTGTGTGTATAAGAGGGAGGTAGCATACCCCTCAGCTGTCCAGGTTTTTGCAGAATGTCCAGATTTTTTGCCCCATATTCCTCCTAAAAAGGATTGAAGTTGCTAAATAATGAGAGACATTTCAGTTTTAGACGTCATATCATTTAGAAAAATGCATACTAACACAAATCCTGTTACTCTTGAAATTTTCTAAGTTTATGAGAGCCATATTTATAATCTGTCCCTATTTATTTTAGGCTTTGTCCAGATTTCTTGCACTAAGGTTGAGGCCTTGAGGGGTGTGGTATGTTTGTGAGAGAGAGAGAGAGAGAGAGACAGTGAAATGACCAAGTTAGAGTTAGCAGGTGGAATTTATTTTCAAGTGCATTTTCAAGGAACTGTGAGTTTTAAGGGAAGCAAAGTTTACTGCTGCTCATGCCAAGTCTATTTACAATGTGCAACTGTTTTGTTTAGCAAATGGTATCTCTATTGTGGTATAAAGTTTTAAAGCTATGTTAGTAGCACCATAAGTAGAACACTTGCATCTTAATGTAGAGGCTTGAGGTTCTATTCCTACAGCATGTACATGTGTATGCTGCAGTCCTGAGGAAGTCCTCCTTTGGATGAGATGCCTAATAACTATGAACCTGTTTTTCACCTTGCCATCCATTTTCTATTGCAATATACCAACTTACCATTTTTTTAATTTAACATAGGCAATTTATTCTTTGACGGCAGCAGGCACTGAATTTGTAGATGAAACACTGAAATATACAGTTGTTTTCTAGCGACAACCTCTTCATTAGTTTCAAATATCTTTAATGTGGAATTATTCAGATTACTTTTACTTCGGCAGAGATTGTGTGTATTGACTGATATTGGTGGATTGTAATGAGTGGCCTTTTATGGTTGAAATGTTCTGAATTGGGCAGTTTGTCATTATTGGTTTGTATGTTTTGTTTCATTGCTTACTGGAAAAATATTCAAAACTATAAATTTAAAACACACTCAAACAAGTGTTGCTGTATGATACAAGGGATATAATTCAATTATATATTATAATTAATACAATCAGGTAAATCAAATAACTTTTGCATGGCCCTAACAGTGTGCAAGGAGCCTACTGCTTGAAAACAGTTCAAAGGTAAATAACCTGCCACTGGCCAGATGCATTTTCTTTGAATGTGGGTTTCAATGCTGTTTCATTGAATGTGAGTTTCAAAAGTAGAGAAGCTTTAATGCCAAGTCTGTTTTCATTGTAAGACTATTGCTTTGTTTAGGTTTAGTAAATGTCTATCAGTGTTTGGGCTATAATGTTTGAAATACAAGTTGTAAATTAAATCCAACTGCCTGTAATCATTGTAGAACTAAAGCATAAAACAGTATGCACACAGAGATTTGAACAGTGTCTACGGCAAATGGGGAGAAATAGCCAAGTAATGGGACACTGGAATGGCTGTGTGTGGGCGGGGCTTGAGGTGGGTGGACTTGGGCGAGGCTGTGTTGGCAGGGGGCGGGGAGAGCTATGTGGGTGGGGCTCTGGGTTTGCACCCCCCTGCAAAAAATCCTGCGGGCTCCCTTGTCTGCAGGACACACAAAATATAGAGTAATAACAATGTTTTTTGAAGGAGTGTCCAGGGACAGAACAAGATGCCTGTGTTTGATTTTTGTTTAGTGTGGGATTTTCTGTCTGAGAGAAGTAGGAGGTGGGCAAAATTATTCTTGCATATAACCTTAGGTATCATGGTAGCCTGTCCACATCTAATGCAATCATATTCAGTTCCTGTGTCTGTATGTGCTTAATGTATTTTTATTTGTTAATTGTGGTATAGCACTGATGCACATAGACCCTTTTCAGACAGCCTGAGAGTATTATTTGGTTATGTGATTTGCTCAGAGTCATACAGAGGGCAAATGGAGGTGGAATGGAAACAATCAAAAATGCACCTTTAGTTATAGGAAGTTAACAGCTCAGAGCCTTAGTTCTCCATGTTAGGTATCTGACAAATCTGGTTTTACCATGCAGAGCTACAGAATTTCTTAGGAGAGTTGGAACAGGGGCTGAAACATCTTATATTCAGATAGAAACCCTGTATTTTCTTTGCGAGAACCACACAATGAATTAACTCACTAATTAGAGAAGGATAAAGTTAAATCCAATACACAGTACTGTAGCTAAACAACATTTTCATGCTGTATTGCAATAAGGAACCTCATCTGACATCATGCAAGGAAGTGACAGTTTTACAGTGTCACAGAGTCATAGGATTAGTTTACAGTCCTGTGATACTAACATTACTTAAGATTAGATTACAGTCCTGCGATACTAACATTGCATAGGATTAGATAACAGTCCTGTGATACTAATATTACATAGGATTAGATTACAGTCCTGTGATACTAATATTAGCAGTTTGAAAGAAATGCTGAGTGATATTCGGCTATGTTACTTAGAGAGATAAAGCCCTTACTGTGATCCAGATAACCCAAGTTCAGCTAGTTGTTTAGGTCGTGGAAGAGCCAGATAGGGGAGGGTAGGAGGAACGTTTCCACACTTCCTATATAACCAGTACGTAGTCTCTATACACTAAACCAAACACCATTCTCCTAGAAAACTTTAACTATCCCCTATTCATAGATGATTACTAGGCTAATTAGCCCAGGAGGCCCTTTTAAACCTATCTATGTATCCTAAGATAAGAATCAAACCAGGTGCTTGTGTCTGTGAGTTGAACATCTTAGCGTTATGCCAAGCCCCAACCATTAACTGGGAGACATGTACATTGTCAAATATGCATGCCCAGAAATGTCAGCTGGCCAGTAATACATTCATTTCCACAACAGCTGTATCAGAATTAATTTCAGATACTGCTATTGCACTCAGGACTGAAGAGCATGCATCAGTACATGTGTGGTATAACTTGTAGGAAGACCTTTTTTTTCTTTGTTTTGTTCCTTGAGTGGAGGTGCAGCACATCAGAACTGCCACGCCTTAGCAGACAGGTGAAGAGCACCAGATTGGGAACCCCTCAACTTAGAGTTGAGGGGCATCAGATCTATGAGTGGCACTGGGTATTAGATGAGCCAGCTACAGCTCTGAATACAAACTCCATTGACCAGTTAGTCCACACTCCAGCCATGGATAATAAAATCCTAGACTTGGTCATTACATTTATGGGATAGCTTTATTCTCCACCAATTGTAACTCCCCCCTGGTCAAATCCGACAATAATTCAGTCACATTCAGAGTAGGACTGAAGCTAGAAGCATCTTCCAGTACCTCAGTATTTGGAAGTTATGTCAAGTCTAATATAAACTGAGTGATGACTTGGCTAAATTAAAAAAAATAGCCTCACTGCTTATGCAGAATTCTTTTTATCGCCACATTCTACGCACATTTGAATAGCTTCACAGACACATCTGTCCACCTCAAAAGTAAAGACAGCACCCGATTTAGAAAGAAACTCTACGGTGGAACCTTAATATAAACAGGCTGTATAATTAAAGAAGAAACTCATTGCATGCAATAATAAATTTAAGTCTCAAAAACACTCTTGTTAAACTTAACAAGGATTTCCAGACCCTGATCAAATCTTCCATAGCCAGTATGAGGTAAACATAGCCACCCAGGTGACAGATAACCACAAACCCATCTTTAACTATGTTAGAAATGTCAGAAACAATACTCATCACAGGGCAGAGCTAATGTACATGATTTCACATAGGTGAAACCAGAGGACATAGTCAATCTACTAGAGGACAAATTAAGTTCCAACATCACCCTCTCCCTTCCTATATTCCCAAATTATAACCATCATCTACTTCCCCCTCAAATCTCCCAAGAACAAGTCCTCAAGCTGCTATCCAAGGCCATGAACACTACTGTGGGGCCAGATAACATACTAGGCTGCCTACTGCAAAGCTAATGAATATCAGTCTCCAAACAGGCTTTATGCCATATGAATGGAGGACTGCAACAGTCAACCCCTTGCACAATGGTGGGGTGTCAACAGACCTGAGTAGTTATAGAACCATAAGCCTGAAAAGCCACACCTGCATGACTATGTTAAGGATCATTATGGAGACGCAGCCTGCAAACTTTCAACCTAAGCCAGTTCAGATTCATCAAGAACAGGCCCTGCATAGTTAACCTGATTGACTTCTTTGAGAAGGTTACTGAAACAATGGATGAGGGCAAGTCAGTATGAATCACACATTTAGACTTTGCAAAGGTGTTCAACACCATCCCGCAGTCATCATAGACAAACCCTCCCAGCTAAATCCCTAAATGTAAACCCCTGTGTAACTTATTGGATAGCAAATTGGCTCACAGATAGAACTCAAAAAATTAGAGTGAGTGGCTGTACCTTCTCCAAAAGACCTGTCAGTAGTGGTTTACCTCTCCCCCCAGGGTTCTGTCATTGGGCCCTTCCTATTTGGCATTTACTTCTCGGAGTTTAAAGCAAATATTAATTATTTATTGATGGCTAAGTTTGCTGACAACAGTAAACTTGATGTCATCATAAACTCTCCAAAGGACTAATATTTTCCAAGAGGGCCTTTTCCAAACAATTAGCTGGTGCCATAGCCATAGACTAAAACTAAATGCCAAGAAATGTATAATCATAACCTTATCAAGCATGACTTCTGATTTAATTATAACATTGATAGTACACCCAAAGTTGATCTAGTAGTTAGCAATCTGGGAACCTACATTGACAATAACTGTCCCTTTTCCATTATTGTAAGGAAGTCCTTTTTTCTTTCATACAGCTTATATCTAAAGTTACAGCATCCATGTCCAGGGATGTAATCATGGCACTGTACTTGGCACTCATAAGGCCAATCATTGAATATAATTCCTCCTTTAAGTATATATATGTCCAAACAATTGTCTTCAGCATAGTGGACACCACAGGATGGAAACAATTGAGAAATGACAAGATGTGAATAAGTTGGAGAGAGTACAGTAATATTACTACCTTCTGTGGTGTGGTGTTCTACAGTGGTAGACTGAGATTGCTTAGTATCCACTTAGTTAATTAGAGGTTAATAAGAGGGGATGTGATATGGGCACATTATTTTTCACACAGCTCTTTATTGTGTGCTACTGTGGGTGTTACTTTAACTGTTCACAACTTGAACACAAGAAATAATAATCTTTATGAAGATTGATAAATGTAATGGAGTATGTTAAAGAAACATCTTTAATTTTGGACTGCTTACGCTATGGGAGCATCTTGCAATGGATATAAGGTGTCCTAAGTCTTTTACTCAGTTTAAAGGTCAACTTGACTCTTTCTTTGAGTTTTTATAATAAGATTGGAGTGGAGTGGGGCTCATAATGACCCCTTTCAAGTCTTGAGTCCCCAAAAATAACATTGTAACATTGTAATGTAGGACTTTGAAACAAAATAGGGAAATAAATGTCTCTGCTTTTGCTGTTGTTGAATTGAAGGGATAGGGACTATATAAAGTACCACTTCAAGAAATTCTGTGTGCCATATATTTACCATCTGCTTATGAAATATTCTCCCTGACCAATATTTATGGGGACATGATACAATTAAGTTTTTAGGAGTATGGTTTAAAAAGGATTCTGTTGTCACAGCTAAGGATGTGTGGGAAGAGCCTAAACAAAAGATAATACAAAAACTGAGAAACTGGAAGCCCTTGTTTATGGATATGGATAGTTAGATACGCTTTTAGTCCCTTTAGTTTATGTATGGATCGGGCATATTTTTATTAACTAGAGGAGAAGTCGTGGACAGTAATTAATAAGGAGTTGAATGATTTTATCTGGGAGGGGAAGCAGGTAAGAGTCAAGTGGGATAAGTTGATCCTTCCAAAAGAACAAGGTGGTTTGGGATTGCCTCTTTTGAAGGGATATTTTAGAGCTACGCAGTTAATGATCTTACACATAGCGTAAGCAGAAAACTACAATTAAAGTGGAACTGGATAATGATGATGAAGCAGGTGGGAAATTCAAGAAATAAGGCGATAGTAGGATTTTAGATGCAGATCCTTAAAAAGAATAACATTATATTCATAAAGTAGCAGAAAGTATTCTAACGACTAAGTCAACATGGGAATGGAGAAAGGAGATTCTGACAATAGGGGAGACTACAGTTATGGGTACAGAGAATAGGTAAGAAGGGGCTGGAATTTACTGGAGGAAATTGACAAAGGGCTCAAGATATTGGGAGCAAATAATTAGAAAGGGAAGGTACTGGAACGGGAAGAGGCCATGAAGACATTTGGACTGCAGTCAAACTATAGGCAAAGATAAAAAGGATAGGGGAATCCTAATTCAAAGAGTTTTTAAATTATTCTAGAACAGAAACTGCTGTTAAGAAAGGGATAGTTAGTAGGGCATATAAACTACTGCCAATAACTGCAGGAATCAGTCAGAGGAGGGTAGAAAAGATTTGAGAGAGTAGATAAGCAATTCACGAAGAAACAATACGAGAACATATGTATGGCTCCCAAATACACAACAAGGTCTAGAAGATTTAGGATTTTTTCTTGGAAGTGTTTGCCTATGTATTTTTATACCCCAAACAGACTCTGAATAATTTTTTCTCAGGTAAATAGCAAATGTTGGAGGTGTGATAGGGAAGAAAGAGGTAACTTGAAACGCATGTTTTAGGAGTGTGATGAGTTTTACAATCTTTAAAAATTCCCAACAGAGTACTATGTCAGAAACATTGGGTAAGCAAATGGGTGTAACTAAGGAAATGATTTTTTGAGCTGGGATACAGGTTCTGAATTGCCCAGATATAGTAAGGCCTTGTAAAGTGTAATTCTGGTGGCTGCCAAAAAGTAATTATTAGAAAAAGGAAATGAAACACTAAACCAGCTGTATTTGAAGTAGTGAATATTGTTAACAGTGATGAAAGAACTTGAAGTGGAATCTTAAGATAAGGGTACATGCAAATTATATACAAAATGGAAATTGTGGGAATAATACATGCAGAAAAAAGTTTTGGAACAGGAATGAGGTTTAATAGAAGTCAGGAATTGAGCAACTTCTACTGTTGGATGTTCTGTTTGACACACTGACTAATTTCAGATCCCTGGAATAGGTGACCCTCATACAGTTTATTTTGTGGATGTGCAGCAGCTCCATCAGAGCTGGATTTTTGAGCACATTGTAGGTTAGTCATAAACCTCCCATTAATATTCGATAGGAGACAAAGTAAAGGGAAAGGGCTTTCAGTCTGTTCACTTAGGACATGCTGTGCACACCCTGTATTTTCTTGCAGTGTTGTGAATTTCAAAAGCATGTGTTCTGGTAAATTACTGACTCCTCATTAATGACCTGAGGGGAATACTAGTTTTGCTTAAATTTGTATCGTGCTTGAGCAGCCTTGCATCTTTTTGCATCAAAGTTGCAAATCCAGGTAAGAGTTGCATGTATTCCATAATTCCATCAGCAAAGTTTTTCAGGATTTGCCTTGATCTCTGTCATTAACATAGATCTATGCAATTTAACCAGTTTAAATGCCTACAGGGCAAAGAAAAAAAAAAAAAAAGAAAACAACCTTGAATGACCAAAGTAACTTGCATACTAATCATGTTAAGATTCAGAAACCTGTTATGTAAATCTCATGATACACGACTCATCACAGTTTAATGGCCTGCATGTTTGTAGAATAAAAAACATTGAGAGTGTAGTGCTTAGAGGCATTGATTTGCTAGTGGAAAGTATATGTGAATATGTGCTGCCACCATAGTTTGAGCAGGAGTTAAAAACCATGAAACCTGTCGCATCTGGCATCTCCTTAGGCTGAAAAAGGACTAAATAATGTTAGAAAAAGAAAACACTAGTGATAAGTACAGATCACATGTTTAGCTGATTTTTTTAGTTAATTTTATTGGTTTTAACAAGTAAATACCTATGACCTATAGCAACACTGGCAACATTAACACTTTGCAAGCTGTTAAGATAAAATATAAAAGCAAAAGGGGAGAAA
Source organism: Protopterus annectens (assembly GCF_019279795.1). Lineage (NCBI taxonomy): Eukaryota > Metazoa > Chordata > Ceratodontiformes > Protopteridae > Protopterus > Protopterus annectens. Next base: position 689,622,735 of record NC_056743.1, read on the forward strand.
AGTATAATAATAACTAAAAACTATGTGCCTTATATGCAGTACTCAGCATTCCACACCAAATCATGATAAGCTGTTAGAAATGCAATGTTACCATCAGAACAATATTCATGTAATTTACCTAAGTGTGATGAGTCTGAATATAGTAGGTTAATAGTCTTTGCTATTGACAGGAACACTACTCATGGAACGAGAGCTATTAAATACATATAAGATAATTGATCGCACAATTATCATCAAATAATAAGAACTGCAGTGACCCCACCCTCCTGGGATAGCTACTGATTTAGAATAGCTCTAACCTAGCAAGCTATTTCCTCCATAATCAAAGAAAAGGTCTTGGTGACAACAGGCAATTATGTCTAGTGTCCGTACCAGTCTTCCTTGGGTCAGAAAGAACACAGTTGACCATTATTGTAAATGAGGAGTAATTTATTTATGTATTTATTTATTTATTGCATTTGTTGATCGGGAAAGTCCACTGGGCCTAGGAAGAGGCCATTTTCAGTGGAGGCCTGGGAAGAAAAGCTCCACAATATTACAAATAAAGTAATTAAAAACAATAAAAGACATGGTAAAGTTGTACACAGAAATTACAAATGTAAACTCAGAAAATAGAGCAATGATATCATACAGTAATTGCAAACAAAGGTCTTCGAGTGTTAGAGATAGGATGAGAATATATAGGAGTGATAGTAGAAATGGCAAAGTGTAAAGAAGTCAGTTTTGAGCAGGGAGGAAGGCTGCAGAAATGTAAGGGTATAGAGCAATAATGTGGGTAATTTGTTCTTAATTTGTCCATATATTTGTCCCCAAAGTTTCTTTGTTTAAAGACCATAAAGAGAAAGTTCAACTGAATGGGTCAAAGGCATTTTTGATGTGAAAAAGGACCATACCAGCTTTATTATTGCATCTGTTAAACCTGTAGAAGAATGAGGCCAACTCCTACAAATTGTCTGCTGTGTTCCCTCCTTTCACACACCATTCTGTCCTGCTAAAATAAGTCACAATAACAAGGGGTCAATTCTATTTGCTAGATTTTTGCAAGGATCTTTAAATCAAGGTTGATAAGTGAAATTGTCTGAAAGTCACCTAATGTTCCTTCCCCTACTGGTCTTCTCTTCAGAATTGTAATTCCCCACAGTTATAGGTTTAAGTCCACACTGAGGCCTAAACTGTTAAGTAATCAACCTTAGTAATACAGTAATAGCTTTGGAGTGAGATGTGTACAGTACAGATGTATATAATTCATTGTAGTAATTTTACATCCTGTCTGTTGAAAACACCTCAGCCATCAGCTGCTCCTCTGCCCAGCTTTTCTAGCCCATGGGAGGTCGAGCAGTGCTTGTCAGCTGAATCCAAGGACCAGAGAACATCACTGACCATGTATTGCCACTGGTTGAACTGGATTTACTAGCCGAGGCTGCAAACTCTAGGGACATTTGTGAGTTTCTTGAGTGCAGCTTGTTTTATTTTGAACAGGAAGCCTGCTCATGATGCTGAGTTCTCGTTTCTCTGTGGTTTCCTTTCTGGTTGGTGCTGCAACTGAGAGGCTGAATTGTCGCTCTTGTTGTGTATTCAAATAATACAATGAGGCTGGGTGTTCATTTAAGTTGTTTATTACACACAGACACATCAAGATGGATAACTGGAACATAAAACTTTAACTAACTGACTGCTGCACACATGCATGCTTTCACTCTGGCTGCTCACTCAAAATGGCACTGTTGCTTGCATATGCTTGTACTTATATGCACATGCCCATGAACTGGAATGGCTCTTAAAGGTACAACACACACTATGAGTTACATGAATCTCCCACCTTTGGTATTAAGTCTGCATAGATGGGCACAGAATCATGTGAGGGGGGTTTCTAGTGGAATAGTTCTGGACTCTGTATCCTTGCCATTAACAGAGCTAGCCCAACAAGATTTTTTTCTTACAAAGTTTTGATGTTTTACTGGGTGGCAGTTCCCCCTGATGCATTTTCCTCACCAGATCCCTCTCCATCTCCTCATTTATTTAACTGCCTTCATTACACTCACCCTACATATCCTTAAGGTGTGATTTTAACTCCCATATAAAGTGTTCAACTTCTTGGCTAGATCTTAGCAACACCATACTTTTATTAGTTTTTGCCGGCAAAAATGCAGGATACACTAAAGTAGTAGCTTGATCACTCAGCTGTTTCTTTTTTGGCAGCAGATCTTTCTCAGTTGATAGTCATTGAGAGAAGTCAGCCATGAAAAAGTTTATCGCAGTCAATTCCTCTGTCTTTATGACTCTGAATTACCTAACCCATTGTATGAGTTGATTGGAATGCAGTGAGAGTGTGCCTTGATGAACTCTTTCAATTGCTAGGTTCAGATACTCTGGGGGTGACAGAACCTTTTTAGTATATAGTCAAAAAAAGAATGTAACTCTTTATTGGTGATGGAGTTGGGGGACCCCTTTCACTCTTACATTGCATCATTTGCTCCTATTTTCATGGTCGTCAGGTTTATTGTAATGTATTTTGACATCGTCGCTCAATTTTATGAAGGATTTTTTAGATGAATTATCACCAGCTTACAAAGTTTTCAAATTCTTTTTTAGCATTTCCACTTTGGCTTTCAGTTTCTCTCAACTCATGGTTGCTGCTATGAAGCCAAAGTGTGGGAGATAGACCTTTACATCCTACACTGCCACAGAAAGGCTCTCAAATAGAATTAGCAATCCTTCATTTTATGGAGTGTTTTTGAAGTGTGCCAGAATGTCCACCTGCGCCTTCGATCATTCTGCTGACATTTATACAAAAACTATCAACCATAAGGGATGGCAGCTGTAGAATATAATATATAAGATAAGTACCAGGGACTGCATGGAGGAATGAAATTAGGCAAGCATTTCCATTTGGGCCATGCACAACTTCTCCCTCCATTATATTTTTAGATTAATTTTGACAACACTAGACTGGACACTTTGGAGGGAAGGAGTGAAAATACAGTAAAAATGCCCCATTACAACATCTTTCTGGAAAATAACAAAGACTGTGGTGAGAGTACTTATAAAAAAAGATTTCAAGTACCATTAGAAAGTACAGTTATGTAAAATCCTACCATAATGGTAGATGTCCTTATATTCACTGCTATAGTATTCTTAACATACAGGGTTGCTCTGCTGTGGAAGCCCAACATGCAGCCAGTCTACTAAAGACTCCTGTTGCATTAAAGGTTCACTGAACATCACCCAAATGCTGCCTGCGTAATGTAGGACATAAAGGTGATGTTCACATCTACCAAAAACAGAAGTGATTACATCAGGAGGAACACCAGTCCAAGGGGCCCAAGGGGTAACATGTACATCCAGAAAGGTAAAGAACTAGCGAGAGGAAAGGAGAGATTGAATATTGCAGCAGTGAAGGCAAGGACATCTACTGTTATGGGAAGATTTTACAGAACTATACTATCTCCTTACCTTCACTGCTGCACTATTCGTAACATATGGGAGAGTGCCAAAGCTCAAGAGGAAACTTGGGGGGAGGAAGGGGCAGAAGAGTCCCCTAAAAAAACATGAAGAACTGAACTAGCAAGACCAGCCTTAGCTCTAGAGATACCATCTAATTTGTAGTGCTTGGTAAAGTTATGCACAGAAGTCCAGATAGCTGGTTCAAGAATAGAATTAGTATCTAAGCCTTTGAAAAAGGCACCAGAAGAAGCCACAGCTCTAGTAGAATGAGTTTTAATTGAAGAAGGAAGGTTCTTGCAATGAAAAGTTTAACAAAAGGAAATAATCTTAGAAATCCAAGAAGAAATAGTTTGCTTGGATACAGCAACTCCCAAAGATCTAGCATGAAAAAAAAAAACAAATAACTGATCAGATTTTCTAATAGCCTTAGTCATATCCAAATAAACCTTTAGTTGCCTATGCATGTCCAAAGTATGCAGCACCCTCTCACTGTCAGTTTGCAGAGAGGGAAAAAGAGTAGGCAGATTAATAGACTGATTAAGTGATAGCTCATTAACCACCTTCAGCATAAAAGAAGAGTTAGTGCGCAAGGACACCTGTCCTCATGAAAAATCAAAAAAGGAGGACAAACCATAAGGGCCTGCAACTCAGACACCCATCTGGCAGAAGTAAGAGCTTACAAAAGAACAGTCTTCCAGGAACAATGTTGCAAGGAAGCTGAAGCAGCAGGCTCAGAGGGAGCCAGAGTCGACGTCTCCAAAACAAAATTAAGATCCCAGGGAGGAGGAACAGGCTTTCTGGGAAGTCTAATATTAAGAACGCCTTGAAGAAATTGTTTCACCTCAAATCTAGTAGCTAAAGCAGGAGAAAAAGGGAAACAAGCCGAGACAGCTGATAGGTGGTCCTTAATAGAAGAACAGGCCAAACCAGCATTGAGTAACTCACACAAATAAGAAAGAACCAAAGGAATATCCACAGAAAGTGGGTCCAGGTTATAAGACAGACACCAAAAAGAAAACTTCTTCCATTTGGATAAGTAGGATTTCCTAGTTGTAGGTTTCCTGGCCTCCTGCAGGACTTGTAGCACCTCCTCAGAAAAAAGGTGTCTATGAGTAATCAAAATCCTATCACCCATGGTGCCAGTTGAAGCATGGACAGGTGGGGATGGATAAGAGATTCCTCATCTTGTGTGATTAGATTCACTCTGTGAGGTAACTTCTTATGATTGGCCCTGGCTAGATGCAGAAGAAGAGGGGAACCAGTGCTGCTACAGCCAAAAGGGAGACACCAGCAATATTTTGGAACCATCCAGTTGAATTTTGAACAGAATCTTCAGAATGAGAGGAAGGGGAGGGAATGCATAAAGAAACTTCCCCTACCAAGAAAATGAGAGGGTGTCCACCTTCCATGCCAGAAGACCTGGGACTCTGGCATAAACTGGAGGAAGTTGTCTGGTCAGAGAGGAGGCAAAAAGAGCCATTTGAGGAGTACCCCACTGGTAGATAATGTCCAGAAACACATCCCTGTGAAGCATCCATTCATGGGACTGAATTAAGGACCTGCTCAGAGTGTCTGCCACAGTATTCTGACTGGAAGGGATATAAACTGCCTAAAGAGTCATTTGACACTTTACAGCAAGATTCCATAGTAGAAGTGTCAACTGGCAAAGAAGATAAGATCTTCTTCCTCCTTGCTTGTTGATATAGCACATCACTGTGGTATTGTCTACGAACACCTTGAGAGGCCCTGGAGAAAAAAAGAGACTGAAAGGCCTGAAGAGCCAGCAGAAGAGCTCTCATCTCTTTGACATTGATGTGCTTCTTCTGCTGATGAGGCAATCACACCCCCTGAAACCTTAGGGACCCAAAAGTCGTCCCCCATCCCAGTCTGAAGATTCTGTGAACAATTCCTTAGAGGGAAGAGGGAGGTGAAAAGGGATCCCTGGATTCAGAGACAACTTCTGAATGCACCAGTGAAGTTCCTGTCTGAAACAAGGAAGAAGAGGAACTAAAAATTCTAGAGGATGAGCATATTGAAGCCACACTGACTTCAGAAACCACTGAAACTTTCTCATGTGAAGTTTGACTAGAGGGAGCATTGGAATGGTGGATGTCATGAAACACAGAACTCTCAGAAACTCCCTGGTGGTAATGGAAGCCAGAGGAAGAAGAGTGTGAAAGAAAGAAATAAGAGTTACAGCCTTTGGAGGGGGCAGGGATGCAAGCACTGGCACTGCCTGAATCCTGCAACCCAGAAAAACATGATCCTAAGAAGGAGTCAGAGAAGACTTTTTGAAATTTATAGTGAACCCCAGGCTCTGAAGAAGGGAAATGGCAAAATGAAGATTTTGCAAAAGGGTCTCTGGAGAGGACACCTGAATCAACAGCTCATCTAAGTAAGGAAATATTTGGATCCCTTGAAGCCTGCAAAAAGCAATCACGTGAGCAAGGCATTTGGTGAACACTCTTGGGGATGTAGAAAGGCCAAAGGGCAAAGCAGACAACTCTAAATGCCAGGAAGCAACAGAGAAATGCAAAAATGTCCTAAGAAGAAGATGGATTGGAATATGGGATGAGCATCCCTGAGATCAGCAGACACCATATCGACCTCAGAGAGCAAGAGAGGAAACAGAATTTGAAGGAACAACATTCTAAAGGAAGGCACTTTTGTAAAAGTGTTTAGATGAGATGTCTAGAATAGGTCTCCAAGTGCCCTCTTTTCTGGGCACTGGAAACAGTATGGAGTAAAACCCTTCTCCCTTTGGGACACAGGCACCTCTAGATTAATGCATTGAAACAAAAGATCTGGAAGAACTTCTGGTAAAAAGGGAAGTTGTTCCTGAGGAGGCTGAGGAATGCCCATAAAAGGAGGATGAGATTTCCACACCATGAAGTACACTTGACAAATGATTGACAGAACCCAAGAATCCTGAGTGAGCTGAAGCCAAACTGAAGATAAACAGAAAGGAGAACAGAAAGATGAATGTGGCTGGGAAGTGATGGCTAGTCACACAGCACCTGGTTTGTCCAGAAAGGAAGGCTTTGGAGTCCTTGAAACATGAGTAGCCTTAGCAGAAGGAGCCTGTTTTCCACTCTTCTTAGCTTTAGTAGAAGGACAGGCTTGCCTACGAACAAAGGCAGGCCTAGTGGGGTAGCTTCTCTGAAATTTAGGCACGGAAGAAACAAAACACATGTTCAAGCTCCTGTAAGGTCTTACCCTTATCTTGAAGGGAATTAAACCAGCAGATGCTTCCCCAAACAAAAGTTTAGAATCCAGAGGAGCATCCATCAATTTAGCTTTAATATAATCAGGTAGAGGTTAAAGCCTAAGTCAAGAATACCTCCTTATAACTGAACTAAAAACAGCAGCCCTAGAAGAAGCATCTGCCGCATCATAACTGCATTTAATAGAATGATGAACAACTTGAGTGGAAGTCCCCTAATAAGGAAAGAACAGAAGTTTTACCCTCAGAGTCTGGAACATCATAAATAAGTTGACAGGCCTGAGAAAGAAGAGTTAACACATACCTAGACATATGGGTCTGATAATTAATAACCCTAAAAGCTAGGGTAGCAGAAGTGTAAACCTTTTTACCCAACCTGTCTGTAGTTCTGCTGTCCTTGTCAGTAGACAATAGCTTAGATGAAGGAAGCAATTGAGACAGCTTATCAGCGGCTACAGATACTACCAAGGGGTCAACAGCAGGACATTTATATAAAAAACAACAATCCACAGGCACCCTAAAAAACCTGTCAGGCATCTTGGGAGTGGGGGGATTAAGTGCATGAGAGGCACTGGAAAAAGCATCCAGCAAAGCAGCCAAAACAGGAGGAATAGCCACAGGTTTAGGAGATTCCAACTGCAGCAACTTGTAGTACCTCTTATGGATATCAGATACCTGAACACAATCCCACTTAAAAAAAATCCATCCTCTTAGAGAGTGTGTCCCCAAAGGAAATTTCTCCAAAGGAACATCAGGACTAATAGATTCCTCCCCCTCTGTCCCATCATTCAAAGGAGAAGGAATTGAGTAGAATATGTCAGGGATTTGTCAGTAGACTCTGACTCATCTTCAGAAGAATCCTGGTCTCTAGTCCTTTTAAGAGGAGTAGAGGACCAAGGAGGAGCAGGAACTGAAACCCCTTGAGGAGGATTTAAGAACATTAAGGCAGTAAATAAACCCCCGAGTAAAAGCCTGCTACTCACTTTGTGGATCTCTAGAAGCAGAAGAAACGTGTCATTTTTTGTTTCTTTTTTAAGGGAATGTACCGAGAAGGCTCAGACCCAGGATGACAGTCGCTAACCATAGCAGGAACTACTTCCCCAGCTAAAAACTGAGGAAGTCCCCTAGGCCCCTTGGACAAAAAATCAACCATGGTTCTCCCTGAATGTCCAAAATGGATGCCTGCAAAGCCTCTTTGGACATGTTGCAAGCTGCATCCTCACTGGCCTCCAACACGGTCTTGGCAGAGAAATCTGACAATGCAGCCGGGCAAGTCTCCACATTTGTAATGACCCGGGAAAAATACCTGGCAGAGGCTGAACAGTGGAAGATTCCAGTTCTACCTTTTTCACCTTCTTCTTCCCTAATGGCTGACCCTCGGGGCAGGAGATTCCATCCATTGTATCTTTAGCGAGAAGCTTAAGATCCTGGTTCACAAGATATAAGGAAAGGGAAGAAAGTCTTCTATGAAGGGTTTTCAGAACAAGTGCCTGAGAAATAGAACAAGACATATGATCATGAGAAGCTCCTAGGCAAAAAAAAAAAAAAACACTTATCGTGGTGGTCTATATGGGGAATTTCTCTCCCACACTGGCATTTACCCTTCTTGGATGACATTAACCCCAACAAACACAAAAAAACAAGAAAAAAACAAAATCCCCAATGGGGCACTTATCTTGCAAAGTACAACAAACAGGTGTACACAGTCACTGGAGAATGAAAATGCATTCAACTGTCAGAAAACGGACGCAAGTAAACAGACTGAAGGTGAAAAGATACTTTCATAGCAGCAGCAAAGAAGTTCTGTTTTTGGTAGGCCAGAACTTCACCTTTATGTCCTACATTTTGGGGGGAGCGTTTGGGTGATGTTTGGCATTCATTTAAAGCAACAGGAGTCTTTAGTAGACTGGCCAGAATTGAGGCTTCCGCCTCAGGGAACCCTGTATGTTAAGAAGGCTGCAGCAATGAATGTAAGGACATCTAACAGTTTTGTGTAACAAAAGATAGCACTGTAATTTAGTGAGGGAAATGAATTACAGAATAACATACATTTTAGTTTTTAAGACAGTATGGATGTTTACAAGAACAGGATCTCTGGAAGAATCGTATAATGAGGTCATTGCATGTAATGTGCTTGTGTATACAAATAAAAGGAAAAGCACTTTATCATGAATAAGGGTATGTGCTATGAAAAATGACTTATCTAAGCTATGCATATAAATAAGTTGTGTAAAGTAAGCAAAGCAAATTTAAATTTCTGCAACAAGTGACTGTTGAGTACATAAAAATAAAATGCAAAATATTTTTTTCTAGAACATGGCAGCATTTACAGATAAATTAAATGCATAGTAATATATATATTTCTCAAAATAACATACTGAGTTTTTAAAAGTTTTAGTATTAAAGAAAATAGCTGAGATTGGTAATTGTATTGTTTTTTTTAATGGGGATGAATACCTCATTGTTTGTATTGGTTTTTGGTAGTGGGGATGTTTGTATTGAGACTGGTAGACAACAGCTGCAGATACCATATGGTGTATAGCATGATGGGACCCATTGCTAATCAGATATATAGAAAGGACTTGCATAGCACCAACATATTGACGAAAGGACTGTGTAGTAAAATAGATGCAACATTAAGTGGAGAGCAGCACCATGTATGTCTATTGGATGAGTAGCACTACAGCAGGTCACTTACTGATGTCCAGATATTACTACCAAGGCAGGATAGCATGACAGAGTTACTGATCACTCACATGTACAATAAAGGACTATATAACCACCATACACACTTGCCCAGCTAGCTCAGTGAGGGTTAGGATAATATAAAGTGTCAGTGCTGTTTTGTGTTAGAATGCTTACAGATGAAAAAATATTGAATACAGAACTTTAAATAGTAACAGTGCAGACCTGGAGCTACAATTAGTAAAGGAAGGAAACCCACCTAGCAATGTATTCCAGTCTTGTCATCTCAACAGCCATAGTAGATAGCAGTGATAGAGAGACAGATAAAATGATAAATGATGCCTATGGGAGCAGGGGTATAGCACAATGTCATGGCACTGTCATGTCCAGCTATGGTGGGGGAACACTGTAGTCACTGGGCATTCAGGGAAGGACATGCCACAAGAGACATGATAACAGCAGTAGGTAGGGTGAGGCATGGCAGTAGTTTGTAAATGGGATAATATGGTGTCACAGCACTATGTGGTGCCAAAAGGTAGAACAGGAAGTGGTCTAAGGATCACTTAGAGATCATCACTGTGTATATATGGGGGGGGGGGGGGGGGGCAGCTGCAGACCATGACAGGAACCCGCCACTGTACTGCATAATGGGGAATAGTGACAGTGGCCATATGTAGATGACTTGTACTGCATACTGCACAAACCCACTGACTGGCACATGTATCCTGCAGGTGAACAAGGTTTGTCATGGGACCATGAGGGAGGCAATAGCTGAAAAAGTTCACTACCAGAAGATAGAGTTCTCAATACAGGTCCCCAACACACATGCCGTGCACCTTCTGGGCAAAGGTGTTGCAGGTAAGCTGTATCAGGATTAAGTCTAACAGGGAGTGGTACACGAAGTGAAGGCTGTGGGTGCCCATAATAGATCTCTGCAATAGATGCATTGAAGATTAACTAATTTGACATTCCATACCAAAGAGAAGGCACAGTATGTTGCCAAGAGCATGTTCATCACAGGACTACCAACATAGAAATGTCTCACAGAGCTAGAGGAGAGCCTGCTGAACCTCTTTGATGAGGCAAAATGGACACTAATTCCCAGGGCAGCTTGGATACAGAAGCTTGATTGGCAGTGTCCACTCTGCTGTCAGATGGAAATGCACCAGGGTAGTACTGCTAACAACTCTGTATTTTACAGTACACTGCATCTCTGATGAGACTGATTTAACAAGGACCTTCTGCATATCAATCCTTTCGGGTAGCTCCAGGCTGCAACAACCCACACATCAAGTGTGTATGTTTCCATACATTATACACATCTTGTTTTCTACAATTAATTCTGCCTTGGGTGGGGGTGCATATATGTGAGCACTGCCAAAGGCATCATGTATAATGATGACACAGATTCTACTGGTGGGGGGACCAGAACCATGGGGTAGCAGATGTCTGATGTTGGCAGGTCACCTCTGGTTAGCAATTATGACAACATGCAAATGGCACAGTCAGATGACATAGTGCTACTGTCTAAACACTTGTTGAGGAGGTCAGCAGTGCATTCTATATCAAATGCATCCCACATAAGAGGCCCCTGTGGATATATAGGTTGACCTCACAACCTCACTGGTCCATAGCGAACATCCTAAACTGTGAGCACCTCCTGGACTCCCCATGAGTCTCCAGCCCTCCCAATATCTGAAATCCCCACTGCCTCTGAAATGCACATACTTACCATAGGGGAGAAGCATGGGGATTTGTAACACCACTGTAGCAGATCTGTCCCTGATTTGGGTACAACATTAATTATAAATCATGGATGTCCTTAAGAACAAGAACAAACCAGGAACCACACAAAAGGCAAATCCAGCTACATGTCTCTCAAGCTGTTTATTATAAGCACAAACTAAGAGTTTTTGTTCTCTTAATATCCAAGACTTTTTCAAAATTAAAAAACAAAACTTTTGGTGACCTTTTTGTACAGATCTGAAGTGGTTCACAGAGTTGCATGTATCATTTAAAGTGTGCTTGCTACACCAGTGATTGATTAAGTGGCATTAAAATAACAAATATTGGTAAGTACTTGGGAGGACAAGCCAACGTCCTATAAGGTACCTTTTGGCTAACATGCTAAATTTTCACAAAATACTGTGAGAAAAGTAATAAAATTTAACTTCATCAATCACTGGTGCAGTGACCCCACTTAAAATGATTTATGTAACTCTGCAGAGTTGTTTCATGGTATGTATAATGAATTGCCAGCACTGCTAATATGGTATTTAGCGTAACAAGAAAAGTGTTTAAATAACACCACAAACAGCTGAATCTGCTCGCTCATGAGCAGGATACAGCTGTGATCCATGCTTTTTACATCACAGTGTCACTGGTGTTGCATGTGCATGAACATAAATAGTCACCTGAGTGTGCAGAAATACTCATTATGGCATTAAATGCTTTATTTTTTACTAAACAATAAAAATGCTTATAATGTGAGTAACTACTATGTTTAGCATGCAAGCTTCCTTAAATTTTAACTAGTTAAACTTAGCAGTGCTAAATGTAATTACTTTAAAAACAACTGTTTTAAGTCTAGATAGACAGCCTTGGCAGTGTACTGGGTGGACTCCAGCCATGGGCCCCTCTGGAGTCTTAGGCCACCTACAGAGTCATGTGCACTGGGTGGCTACCCATTTACCCTTATTATAATCCATCACTGATTCTTCCACCTCCTTTTTACATGCTCAGTTTTTGAGCTTTAGGATTAATTCATTTGTTTCCAATCATTTTCACTTGTTTGTTATAAAAGCCCCATGTTTGCATGGGTTTGCACTTGTTTTAACACAGCTCCAGTGAGTTTGGTGACCTGCCTCTGATCCACTGATCTTCCAAAGCTACTGTGTGATCAACAGACACCAAGTGCCTTATTTAAACTGTACTGTGCTTTAATTGTATTTTCTACTTCTAAACCATATCTGTGAAATTTCAACTGTTTTTTTACTGTTTTTACTGTGTTCTGATTCTTGATTGCACTTCTAGTTGCTGTAGCTTAGGCTAGATTCAGACCTGCTGATTCTAGTTCTGGTTGTACAGACTGAGCACTAAATCAGGAAATCCTTTGTTGGAGAGGCCCCCTCCCTGTGCCCTAGTGGGAGGAAGGTACAGTTTGGACTGATCTAATTGAAGGTTACTGTAACAGGACTCAGTTTTGAGCTTAGGGTTGGTTAATTTGTTTCCAACCGTTTCCTCTTATTTGTTGTAGAAGTCCTGCATTTGCATGGTTTTGCACTTGCCTGTATTACAGCTCGAGTGAGTTTGGTGACCTGCCTCTGCTCCACTAATCTTCCAAAATTACTGAGTGATCAATAAATACTCTACTCAGTAACAGGTCTAAACCAAGCATTATAGTCAGGCTACTCTTGCTTTTCCTACCAACCTGGTTGATATGGGTCTCCTGAGGCAGTGTAGTAATTGCCTCATGTACACAGACAGCCCTCTACTACTAAATTACTGTTGTAGGGAGTGCAAGAGATGTATCTACACCAAGAGGATGGAATCTCTGCTCTCTCGCGCACCAAACAACAACATCAAAGAGGTTGTCAGCTCACACACTACAACACTTACACAAAGCACACGTACCGCAACTCAATACATAAAGCTTGAACTCAACACATAGATCATCATACATGGAGGTACTCTCCAAAAATTTACCTAAACACCAGAGACCTCCTAAGCACAAGGTTGGTACACCAGACAAAGCACCCACAGCACTCAAGACACATAACACCAGTGTTTCTCCAACTAGGCCCTTAAGGCACAACACACCCAAACCTAATTTTTTGTTATTGAAGATTCTGTAGTGAGACACACTGACTTTCCACTCACCAAGATGGATAAGGAGAAAGTCACGGTCAGCTGCCTGTCCAGTGCCAGGATTTGTCAGATCACACATGCACTCACGTCACTGAAAAGTACCTGTATGACTCAGTCATAGCTCATTTTGGTGTAAATTACTTGACATGTACCCCACTGGGCTATATGAAGATAGGGACATGATTGAGCTCTTTAAACATGTGTCCCAGGCAGGTATGTCCCTAGCCTTGAGCAGCATTTTGCCCTCACATAGGATGATGCCACAATCTAAACAAAAAAAATGATTAAAAAATGATTGACTTTAATAATTGGCTTATTTTCTGGTGTCATTCAAGGGGGATCCAGTTTCTGACATCCTGGGATGACATGGTTGATAGACCTCACTGCTTTGCCAGAAATGGTCTGCATCTGGCATCTATGGGCCTTTGGCTGCTGGCTAAGGCTCTTGTCTCCCCCATAGTGCCTTTTTTAGGCATTGTCTCAAAAACAAAACTTCGGATGTGAAAATATCCAGCACAAGCAAAATAAGGGTTATGCTGCTGAACGTTAGGAGTTTAAACCAAAAGATGCACTCTCTGGAAGTATTAATTTCCTTGGATGAAGTAGACGTCTGTATAGTCACAGAAACCTGGTTCAAAGCCACAGAGAGTACCCCAGCCTTGGAAGGCTACAATGTCTTCCACACCTTTAGACCACAAGATGAAAGTGTGAGAACCAAAGGTGGTGGAGTATCTATCTATGTTAAAAATAAATCCTCTTCCAGACTGATTAAACAAGATAACTCTATGGAGCTAGTCCAAGTTCAGATTACCATGGGTAAGACCCCCCTCCCCCTTCAAGTCATCGCTAGTTACAGGTCCCCCTCCATGAACCAAGATGCTCATGCTGCTTACTTGGCTTTACTTGAGTCAATCTATATACAACCTAACACCCTTATCATGTGGGATTTTAACTATCCTACCATCAACTGGGAAACCTAGATGAGCCCCAACTTACTTGCACTAAAGTTCCTTGACTTTGCTAACTCAAATGCCCTGGAACAAATTGTACAAAATCCTACAAGGAGCTCAAATATACTTGACCTAGTTCTCATCAACATGAGAGACCGTTGCGGTACCGTAAGTGTAGGACCCTCATTACTAAGATCTGATCATAAGTCAGTCATTTTTGAAGCAGCAATAACTCCAGAACTCATCAGAGGTGAAGTCAGATTAAAAAAAACTTCACCAAAGCCAACTATACTCTCCTAAGGGCTGGCATAAATGACTTTGAAGCCCCAGTTCCCAAATATGGTCTTGGGAACTACACTAAAGTATACTCTGATGCCCTGTACCAACATTTATGCAAATGTATAGACTTGGCTGTGCTGGATAGGACCAAATTAAAGAGTCTCAAGAAAAAAAACAAGCCACCCTATTGGACATCTCATTTAAATACACTATACAACATGCGCATAAAGCTGTTGTCTAAGAATACCAAAGGGAGGTCCCAGCACTGGAAAAGTACCCTCCGAAGCCTAAATAAATAAATAGGACAACTTTTAAAATCCTCTAAGGGCAACTTCGAGAAAAAAATTAGCAAACACAGCTAAGGATAACCATAAGGCTTCTTCTGCTACATCCATTGCTTAAAAGGTAGGACCCAGATGAGTGCTGAATTAATAACAAATGATATCACACACGCTGATCCTGCAGAAATTGGTAACCTACTAGCGAGCAGGTTTGGCAAAAATTTCTCCTCTTTATCCCCTCCAAACATATCACAAACCATACCTTTAACAGCTCCCCCACCCTATATATATATATCTAAAGAATAGGTAATCAAAGCTCTGTCTGAGGCAAAACACACAGCCTCTTTGGGTCCTGGTGGCATCTCAGGCTGCTTTCTAAACAAACTAAAACAGGAATTAGCAACCCCCTTAAGCATCCTATTTAACCACAGCCTGAATACAGGATTTGTCCCAGATGAATGGAAGATTGTGACCATTATCCCCCTCCACAAGGGGGACTTAGCAACAGATCTGGGAAATTATACACCCATAAGCCTGACCAGCCTTATCTACAAGGCCATGAAAAGTATCATCATGGACTTCATAAATAAAAATATAGGTGACCTCCAAACCCTTGATCCAACCCAATTCAACTTTGTAAAGGATTTATCATGTTTGTTAAATCTATCAGACTTCTTCAAAAATGTGACCAGGGCCATAGATGAGGGCAAATATGTACATGCAGCATATCTGGACTTGGCGAAGGTCTTTGACACAATCCATTCAGGCATTATTGACAAACTCACTCACCTAAATGTCAAACTCTTTATTGTTAAGTGGATTACAAATTGGCTCACTCACCATACACATGCTAACAAAGTGGATGACTACACCTCACTCAGCAGACCTGTCACCAGTGGGGTTCCATAAGGGTCTATACTGGGCCCCCTTTTGTTTGGTATTTACTTCTTAGAAATTCAGGTCAAAACAATGGGGCTGTGGCTGATCAAGTTTGCAGATGACTGTAAACTTGGAGTGATCGCTGACTCCCCACATGATGTCAGTGTACTCCAAGATGGGCTTACACAGACCAACGATTGGTGCCAAAGTCATGGACTCAAACTAAATGCAAAAAAATGCATCATCCCCTTTGGTAAAAGCAATTTCCCTACTACCTATCAAATAAACAATACCCTAAGTACAAATGCTGTAGTGAACATTTGGGCACACAAGTAGACTTTGGCCTAAACATTGACCAGCACGTGTCCACTGTAGTAAGAACAGTATTCTACATTGCAGATTTGATTAGCAAAGGCATAGCCTCAAGAGCAAAAGACGTTTTAACCCCCTATACTCATCCCTTATCAGGCCCATAATTTAGTATAATGCTCCCTTTGGTATGTACTGTACCAGGCACCTGCAGCAAATGGAAAGACCCCAGAGATTTTTTAACTAAGATGATCCAGGGTCTTCACTGTACTGAGTAGCATATAGGCTGCTTAGGGGAGACTTGTGCCTGGCTTACACAGCAATCTTTGATCCCAACCTGATGAAGTTGCTGCACATTCATAAGTCAAATGGGACTAGAATTACCCAATCCAGTGACCTAAATCTGGCCTATGATTTAAATAGAACATGCAGGAGAGACAAATTCATCTCACAGAGGTTGCCACTTTTCTGGAATAGGCTACTAATTCATGTTAAGCAGAGCACCTCTGTTCAAAAACAGCCTGAATGAATGGATAAGAAACTACAAATTATTGCCGGGAATAGCACCCACATTCCTCATGGACATGGGCAGTCATTACTAAAAATAATCTTAGGCATTGACTAGACTTTTTCTCTTGAAATATAATGGGTATAATAGGCTAGGTTTAAAATGACCCTCAGGTCAATAGCCTAGTAACCTCCTATAAACTCATGAATCTGTGTAGTCTTTTGGCATACTTATCCTCCTCCTTAGAATAGTTATATCAAGGGCACATGTACAGCATGGCCTTCTGTTCCTATTTTCCTTAGTAGACATTTGTTTTGTCATTCATGTGACATCATTACCTGCCACAAAGGAGAAAAGTGTTTGAGGCATGGCCTTTCTAAGTAATGGCAGAAGATTCTACTTTGTGAGTAATTAAGGTTTGTACAAGTCTTTATTTTTGCAAATATGCACCACTGATTTGCAGAATTCTGTTTTAATAATATGTAAACCATTTTTTTTACCAGATGTAAGCCTTCATCATTCAATATTTCATCAGTCTTATTTCATCTAGAGAGTCATTGATGAACTTGTTTTGATGGATTAGTGGATTCCCATTACAGTTATGTAAATTATAATTGTATTTATTTTTCTGAATGCTTTAGTTGTTTGTGATGCAGGTGCTGTTTCTTTTTGTAAAGCTACTTTGTATAGGAAATCTTGTATGTTTGTTGCTGTAAGAATTCATTATGTCCTCAGTGTCAGTACATAATTCACTGGAATGATCAATCAGATGCATTACATAATTAGTGTTTTTTTTTTCTGTGTGCTTTTTACCTTTGTGCTAGCCATCAAGCTTGTTCCCCCAGTCACACTACATCCTATTTTTCCCTTGTATTGGGTATCTCCAGAATAAGGCTGAGAGCTGTACAGAAGAGCTGTAAATTAGGCAGCCATAAGGATTTTTCCCCTCACTGGCACAATAAGAGAATATGTCATAAGCACTAACCTTTCCCCTGGTGGAGTATATGTGATCTGCATCACCGGGAGACCACTATGCTACCATTTGCAAATGCATGCTCCTGTGGATCTTCATTGAGCAGTAGCACATATTTGGTTTG
>NC_056743.1:689645256-689723724 GCF_019279795.1 Protopterus annectens
CTTACAAACTTAGAAAGTTGACAGAATAACAGGTTTTACATTAGTATGAGTTTTCTGAGGGGTATAAAGTCTGAAACTCAATTATGTATTGTTATGATTTCATGCAGCACCAAAACATTTTCACTTTATGTCATTCATCTTTCAAGTTCCAAACCTCAGTCCTTTACAGCAGATACGAGTGACACAGTCTATATTCTGGCTATTGATTGGTGGTAGAGGTTCTCCTTCTTATTGTCCATTGTTTGTGTAAGGGTGGGATCACACTAGGCCAAATCCTCTGAGGTTATTTCGCAGATTATATTTATTAAGATTAGTTGGGGAAATGCTTGTGAAGAATGTTCTTACAACTCGTAAAACACTGAAGGTGTTTTGGACTAGCATTTGTAAGATGTTTTTCTTCTCTCTATTCTTGATCGTGGCTTTCATGCCAGGACTTAGTACTGGTAAGTCTTGCTAAAACCTAAGGGATCTCAAACAATAGGAGTTAGTAATGGGGAAAGTAAAACATAAAATACTTTTTTGTAGGTATATAACTTAATGTGTAAAATCAGAACATCATGACAAAAGCAGTACATTCCTAAAGTGACTTTTACTTCTGGAAAACTAAAGTAAATATTTGTTCTGATGTTGCTGCTGTTTTGGAACAAATTTCATTTTCCATTTAATGCTACCCAGAACTGCTGCAGAAGTTTAAGAACTAAAATGTAAAATTTAATACTGTTGTCCCAGATAAAGATTATGCCTAATAGTTTCACTAGTCCACATTCCTCACATTTTTAAAAAACACTAACAAAATGTATAATGTATATCCTGTCAGCTGCCTGCAGGATAGCACGAAGTGAGTTAATGTTTTCTTATTGTGAAGTATGGAAATGACCTATTATTTATTGTTATATCTGTCATACAGAAGTTGGTTTGCATAGAAACTGCTCACTCTGTCAGATGCTTTCAGGTTTTTATAGTAAAGTAATTTGCTGTTTTGTACTTGTAATTAGAGGAATTTTCTTCTTTGAGTAAATTGTCTGGTAAAAGGGTACACGCATACAAACATACTGAGCAGTGCCTTTAGAATTTCATCTGTTTCTCCTGATGTTTTTAGTCATATTGCTTGTCTTGTGCCATTATATTCAGTTTTGTTTTCCCCCATGTGTATAACTTCCTGTTTCACTAACTGAATTTTTAAGTATTAATCTGTGTGATTGCTGTACTTAAAACAGGACTCAAAGTAAAACAGAATATGATGTGTACTAAATATTGCTCTGCAGAACTTCATGATTTTGCTGTATTGGAGTAAATACAGGACATAAAGAAGATAATTACTAAATTACTGTCCCCACCCCCTCATATGCACCCTAGTTACTGAATGCCAACACCGTATTAGAGGTATGTCCTGTCTCATCAGCTCTTGCTCTCTGTGGATGTCAGCGTGGATAATAACCAGTGTCAGTCCTTGGTCAAATATCATGGGGGCTAATATCCAGTAACCCAAATCATTTTCTGATGAGGGTTAAGCAGCATCTAAAATGTGCCATTGTGTGGAAGTCATATTAACAATATAGCCTACTGATAGTTTTCCATGATGGTTCATGTATGACCCCCATACTGTACAATATTCCATGTATTCTGGTGAGTCAGAAATTGCATAATTTGAAATTGAGGTTCAGGGATTCAAGTTGTTCTGTACTTAGGTTATGGATAAATGATGTTGCTGCATCTGTGGCAAAAGGCAGTGAAGATTAAAGCTGCAGCACCTGTTGGGGCCCTGTTTGTAGGCTGCCTGTGACACAGTCATACTTAGGATGTGGTAGAGGAGAAAATCAGACAAGTTTGTGAATCACTATAGATTGCAACACAGATGTGGTCTATTACAGCACTGCTATCTTTCTGCAGTGTGCTTGGATCATGGCTGAAAAGGTCCCTAGACCAATCCATTTACAAGGTTACCAAATTTAATTCATTCATTCATTAAAATCAATTCACTTTCATTATTCTAAAATAAATCTGTATCTTGCCAAGGTGGGCCTGCACTATCTGAAAAGCTGACAGTTAACCAACTTAGATATATTCTTCACTGAAAAAGAAAATGTATTAATGCAAGAGGTGTTGACGATATTGTAATGTACTTCAAGCTCAGCTCATCAGCAGATTGTGCAGCTTCACCAAGTACTTTCAGTTGTGCTTCCTTGTTTTCCTGTTGTATTCTTTCTGCAGTTGATAAATGCCCTGTGTAATAAATTATCTATTAAGTTGTGTTTGCTGCATGTGTGACATTCATACATGATAGCTACTTAAGTCTTTGTTTATTCTTAGACAGCTACCATGGTGTTTTTTCCTGCTCAGTAGAGGTTGTTGATGGATGGGATGTGATATGTGAAAATAAAAGAAGCTGAGAAAAGTTGAGAGGGATGTAGACAGCAGATGCAGCAAAGAGAACAACCAGATGGAAACTGTTTGCACCTGGAAAATACAGAATCAAAAGGTCTACTTTAAAGTGATTACTGATATTTGTGTGTGTGTGTGTGTGTGTGTGTGTGTGTGTGTGTGTGTGTGTGTGTGTGTGTGTGTGTGTGTGAGTGCGTGTGTGTGTATGTGTGCGTGTGTGTGTGTGTGTGTATATATATATATATATATATATATATATATCAGCATATGATGTTTCAAGTCTCTGATGCATTTTACCACTTGCTCTTCCTTATATTTTTGGACGATGTTTTTAATAAAAAGCTTTGTAAACTTTTTTTATTAGACCATGGCCCAAATATTGTTGTCTATCGTTATGTCACTTTAGGTTAACATGCAGTGTGTTTATAGCGTTTAATAGGGCACCTTTGTGCATGTATGATAGTGCGCCCATTAAAAGTCTATGGAGCCAATATACGTTTTTCTTTACTCTGATGGCACTAAGGCTAAAGTTCACTTTTTTACTCAGTGATGTCACTGTAAGGAAAATACATATTTTAAAACTTTTTTTTCCAAAAGAAGGAGCCAAGAATGTATGTGGATGGTCAGAATTACTGTTTGGCTTTTGTACTCAGTGATGTCAATGTAAGGAAAATATATATTTTAAAACTTTTTTTTCCAAAAGAAGGAGGCAAGAATGTATGCGAATGGTTAGAATTACTGTTTGGCTTTTTTCCTCAGTGATGTCAATGTAAGGAAAATACATATTTTAAAACTTTTTTTTTTTCCAAAAGAAGGAGCCAAGAATGTATGTGGATGGTCAGAATTACTGTTTGGCCGTATGTGCACCACATGCCACGGTGCACAGATAAGTTATAAAACATCACCAAATCACTTTAAGGACAAGCAGATATCATTTGTTTGTGTAATCCTGATGAAATATTGAAAAGTAGGTTTCCAGCTTTCCAAATGTTACTACTGAAAACATATAAAGTCAACTAAAAAGTCATGTTATTCTTGCTGTGGAGGGTTATCCCTCTACCCTCAATTAATTATCCCACTCTAATGCATATCTGAGGCATTTTATGTTTTGTGGTGGACACAGTCCTCTCTGTTTTATTCTTTCAGTGTTGTTATTTAAAGTCTGCAATTCAAGTGCTAACATGTCAGAAGAACTTGCTCGTGTATGCAGTAGCAGCTCAAAACTACAGAAACATGCAGAAAACTAGGATGCAGGGTCATGCACTTACTAGAACATGACCTGATGGGCTTAAAATAACTGGCAGGAAGTAACATAGCATTGATGGACTGGAGAGACTGAATTATGAACACTACACATCTGCACCCCCCCCCCCCCCCCCCACACACACACACAGTGAATTAGCAGTGAAATATACTTTGTTGTGAAGCATAAATGGCATCAATTAGATTTGGAGGGTAGTTTATATTGCAATTTTCTGACATTTGTCATAGTACTCATTTGAAATGTATACAGTGCATATCTGGTCATTTGTTTATTGTAGAAAGAGGATTTTGCATTAGAATAAACCATGGTATCCCTTAAAGCATGTGTCTGTGTGACTCACTTGTGCTAATTTCAGTTGCTTGAGGACATCTGGCTGTAACATCCAGAGGTTTTGTTAGGTACTGTGAGTGAAATGTACAGATGCTACCATATCATACAAAATGATACCTCATAGTACACAGTGTACCTCTATGGACCACATGTCAGTGGAAACAACATGACACATCCATTCTGACCTGCAATTATTAAGGTGCTCAAACCTGGATTCCTGGATGGTCTCTAGGAAGCTGAACTTCACAGTAAACCCACCAAAGGATGATTGCATAGTAGGGTGGGTAGCACTAAATGGGTGATGCAGTACTATTTCTAGAGGGTGTCCAAAAAGAGGAAGGTGTCATACTTGATAGATGAGGTCATTTCTTCTGGCTAACACAGCTTGAAAGCAATAGTAACAATGTTTTTTGGGGAGTTCTATACCCAGATGCCTTCTGGCATGTTTTCTTATGCAAAATGAGTATGGGAATGTTATCAATCCTTATATTCATTATAAGAGGGGACATGGTGGTGTCAAAAAGTAAAGTTCTCCATGGCCATAGCCTGCCTCTGTGGTGACTGTCTCAGTTCAGGAACTGAATACTGTCGCTTGGTACTTACAGAAGAAAGACAGACAGGATAAAGCATCTACCTCACAGTTTCCTGTTAGTAAGAATGAGGGTCTCACTCTGCAGGACACACAAAATATACCGTAATAACAATAGTTCATGAAGGAGTGACCAGGGACAGAACAAGATGTCTGTGTTTAATTTCATGCTTTTGTGATTTTTTTAGTGTGGGATTTTCTGTCTGAGAGAAGTGGGAGGTGGGTGAAATTATTCTTGCATATAACCATAGATATCACGGTAGCCTGTCCACATCTAATGCAATCATATTCAGTTCCTGTGTCTGTATGTGCTTAATGTATTTTTATTTGTTAATTGTGGTATAGCACTGATGCACATAGACCCTTTTCAGACTGCAGCTGAGAGTATTATTTGTTTATGTGATTTGCTCAGACTCACACGGATGGCAAATGGAGGTGGAATGGAAAGAATCAAGCAATGCACCTTTAGTTAGAGGAAGTTAGCAGCTCAGAGCCATAATCCTCCATGTTAGGTACCTGACAAGTCTGGTTTTACCATAGTGGTGCAGAATTAGAACCATTAGGCAGCAGCGATAGTTCTTAGGAGTTGGAACAGGAACTAAAGCATCTTATACTGAGATTAAAAACCCTGAATTTTCTTCGGAAGAACAACATGATGAATTAACTCATTAATTAGAGAAGGACAAAGTTAAATCCAATACACAGTACTGTAGCTAAACAACATTTTCATGCTGTATTGCAATAAGGAACCTCATCTGACATCATGCTAAGAAGTGACAGTTTTACAGTGTCAGAGTCATAGGATTAGATTACAGTCCTGTGATACTAACATTACTTAAGATTAGATTACAGTCCTGTGATACTAACATTAGCAGTTTGAAAGAAATGCCGAATGATACCTGTGTGTTTTACCTAAAGAGATTAAACCCTTACTGTGATCCAGATAACCCAAGTTCAGTTACTGTTTTAGGTCCTAGAAGAGCCAGATAGGGGAGAATGGGAGGAAGTGGCCCACACTTCCTACCTAACCAGTATAATCTATATATATTAGACCAAACACCATTCTCATAGAAATGTTTAACTATCCCCTATTTATAGGTGATTACTAGGCTAATTACCCCAGGAGGACTTTTTAAACCTATCTATGTATCCTAAGGTGAAAATCATATCCTGTGCTTATGTCTCTGAAGTGAACACATTAACCATTATGCCAAGCCCCACACATTAACTGGGAAACATATACATTGTCAAACATGTATGCCCAGAAATTTCTGGATTTCATCATTGCAAACAGAAGACTATATAGGATGGGATGAAGGGGGCAACCACCTTGGGGCAAGTATTAGGGGGTGTGACTAGCAGGTGTCAGTTGACCAGTAGTACATTCAATTCCACAACAGCTGTATCAGAATTAATTTCCAATGCTGCTATTGCACTCAGGACTGAAGAGCATGCATCAGTACATGTGTGGTATAACTTGTAGGAAGACCTTTTTTTTATTTGTTTTGTTCCTTGAGTGAAGGAGCCGCGCATCAGAGCTGGCACTCCTTAGCAGACAGGTGTGGAGCACCAGAATGGAGAACCCCTCAACTTAGAGCTGAGAGGCACCAGATCTGTGGGTGGTGCTGGGTGTTAGATGAGACAGCTACAGCTCCGAATACAAACTCCATGGACCAATTTGTCCACACTCCAACAAGGGATAATAAAATCCTAGACTTGGTCATTACCTGTATGGGGCAGCTTTATTCCCCACCTATTGTAACTTAACCCCTGGTCAAATCAGAGAATAATTCAGTCACATTCAGCGTAAGACTGAAGCTAGAAGCATCTTCCAGTACCTCAATATTTGGAAGTTATGTCAAGACTAATTTCCTAAAACTGAGTGATGACTTGGTTAAATAAAAAAAAAATAACCTCGCTGTTTATGTGGAATGCTTTTATCACCCAAATCTGTGCACATTTAAATAGCTGCTGTCCCCCTCAAAAGTAAAGACAGCACCCGATTTAGAAATTAACTCTATGGTGGAACCCTAATATAAACAGGCTGTATAATAAAAGAAGAAACTCATTGCATGCAATAATAAATTAAACCCTCAAAAACACTCTTGTTAAACTTAACAAGGATTTCCAGACCCTGATCAAATCTTCCATAGCCAGTATGAGGTAAACATAGCCACCCAGGTGACAGATAACCACAAACCCATCTTTAACTATGTTAGAAATCTCAGAAACAATACTCAGCACAGTACAGAGCTAATAGTACATGATTTCACATAGGTGAACCCAGAGGACATAGTCAATCTACTAGAGCACAAATTAAGTTCCAACATCACCCCCTCTCCCCTCCTATATTCCCATATAATATACCTGCATCTGAACCCCCCCAAAATCTCCCAAGAACAAGTCCACAAGGTGCTATCCAAAGCCATAAACACTACTGTGGGGCTAGGTAACATACTAGGCTGCCTACCGGTTAACCTGAAACATGACTTGTCAGACCCCTAACAAAAGCTAATAAATATCAGTCTCCAAACAGGCTTTATGCCACATGATTGGAGGATGGCAAAAGTCAACCACTTGCACAATGATGGGATGTCAACAGACCTGAGTAGTTATAGAACCATAAGCCTGAACAGCCACACCTGCATGACTATGTTAAGGATCATTATGGAGATGCAACCTGCAAACGTTCAACCTAAGCTAGTTCAGATTAATTGAGGAGAGGCCCTGCACACTTAACGTGATTGCCTTCTTTGAGAAGGTTACTGAAACAATGGATGAGGGCAAGTCAATATGAATCACACATCTAGACCTTGCAAAGGTATTCAACACCATCCCACACTCATCATACACAAACTCTCCCAGCTAAATCCCCAAATGTAAATCCCTGTGTAACTTATTGGATAGCAAACTGGCTCACAAATAGAACTCAAAAAATTAGAGTGAGTGGCTGTACCTTCTCCAAAAGACCTGTCAAAATTGGTCTACCCCCCCTCCAAGGTTCTGTCATTGGGCCCCTCCTATTTGGCATTTACTTCTCAGAGTTTAAAGCAAATATTAATTATTTATGGCTGGCTAGGTTTGCCGACGACAGTAAAATTGAACATCATAAATTCTCCAAAGGACTAATATTCTCAAAGAAGGCCTTTTCCAACCAATTAGCTGGTGCCATAGCCATAGACTAAAACTAAATGCCAAGAAATGTATACTCATAACAAAGTTGATATAGTAACTAGCAATCTGGGAACCTACGTTGACAATAACTGTCCCTTTTCCTCTATTATACAGAAGTCCTTTTTTCTTTCATACAGCTTAAATCTAAAGTTACAGCATCCATGTCCAGGAATGTAATCATGGCACTGTACTTGGCACTCATAAGGCCAATCATTGAATATAATTGCTCCTTTTAGTGTATGTATATATATATATATATATATATATATATATATATATATATATATATATATATATATATATATATATATATATATATATATATATATATATATATATATATATATATATATCCAAATAATTGTCTTCTGCATAGTGGACACCACAGGATGGAAATAATTGAGAAATGACAAGATATGAATAAGTTAGCGAGAGTACAGTAGTATTACTACCTTCTGTGGTAAGGTGTTCTGCAGTGGTAGACTGAGATTGCTTAGTATCCACATAGTTAATTAGAGGTTAATAAGAGGGGATGTGATATGGGCGCATTATTGTTCACACAGCTTTTTATTGTGTGCTACTGTGGGTGTTACTTTACAATAGCAAGTTCAAGGTCCGGTACTTTTCATATTGTGAGCGTTCGCATTTATCACCTTTCACTCATCTGATATAGACCTGATAAATGTAATGGAGTGTGTTAGAGAAACATCTTCACTTCTGTACTGCTTACACTATGGGAGCATCTTGCAATGGATATAAGGAGTCATAAGTCTTTTACTCAGTTTAAAGGTCAACTTGACTCTTTGTTTGAGATTTTATAACAAGGTTGGAGTGGAGTGGGGCTCATAATGATTCCATTTAGGTCTTGAGTCCCCAAAATAACATTGTAACATTGTAATGTAGGACTTTTGCCACAAAATAGGGAAAGAAATGTTTCTGGTCTTGCTGTTGTTGAATTGAAGGGATAGGGACTATATAAACTACCACTTCAAGAAATTCTGTGTGCCATATATTTGCCATCTGCTTATTAAATATTCTCAATGACCAATATTTATGGGAACATGATAAAATTAAGATTTTAGGAGTGTGGCTTAAAAAGGATTATGTTAAGGCAGCTAAGGATGTGTGGGAAGAGCCTAAAGAAAAGATAATACAAAAACTGAGAAACTGGAAGCCCTTGTTTATGGATATGGATAGTTTGATACAAGCAGTGAAAATGCTTTTAGTCCCTTTAGTTTATGTATAGATCTGGCATATTTTTATTAACCAGAGGAGAAATCATGGTCAGTAATTAATAAAGAGTTGAATTATTTTATCTGGGAGGGGAAGCAGGTAAATGTGAAGTGGGATATGTTGATCCTTCCAACAGAACAAGGTGGTTTGGGATTGCATCTTTTGAAGGGATATTTTAGAGCTACACAGTTAATGCTCTTATACATAGCATAAGCATAAAACTACAATCAAAGTGAAACTGGGTAATGATGATGAAGCAGGAGGGAAATTCAAGAAATAAGGAGATGGTGGGATTTTAGATGCCGATCCTTAAGGAGAATAACATCATAAAGTAGCAGAAAGTACTCTAAGAACTAGGTCAACATGGGAATGGAGAAAGGAGATTCTGACTATAGGGGTGACTACAGTTATGGTACAGAGAATAGATAAGAAGGGGCTGGAATTTACTGGAGAAAATTGGCAAAGGAATCAAGATATTGGGAGCAAATAATTAGAAAGGGAAGGTATTAGAATGGGAAGAGGCCAAGAAGACATTTGGACTGCAGTCAGACTATAGGTAAAGACAAAAAGGATAGGGGAATCCTAATTAAAAAAGTTTTTAAATTAATCTAGAACAGAAGCTGCTGTTAACGAAGCGATAGTAGGGCATATAAACTATTGCACAATAACTATAGGAATCAGTCAGAGGAGATTAGAAAAGATTTGAAAGAGTGGGTAAGCAATTCATGAGGAAACAATAAGAGAACATATATATGGCTCCTAAATATACAACAAGGTCTAGAAGATATAGAATTTTTTTCTTGGAAGTGTTTGCCTATGTATTGTTATACCCCAAACAGATTCTGAATAATTTTTCCTCAGGTAGATGGCAAATGTTGGAGGTGTGATGGGGAAGAAAGAGGTAACTTGAAACGCATGTTTTAGGAGTGTGATGAGTTTTATAATCTTTAAAAATTCCCAACAGAGTACTATGTCAGAAACATTGGGTAAGCAAATGGGTGTAACTAAGGAAATGATTTTTTGAGCTGGGATACAGGTTCTGAATTGCCCAGATATAGTAAGGCCTTGTAAAGTGTAATTCTGGTGGCTGCCAAAAAGTAATTACTAGAAAAAGGAAATGAAACACTAAACCAACTGTATTTGAAGTAGTGAATATTGTTAACAGTGATGAAAGAACTGGAAGTGGAATCTTAAGAAAAGGGTACATGCAAATTATATACAAAATGGAAATTGTGGGAATAATACATGCAGAAAAATGTTTTGGAGCAGGAATGAGTTTTAATGGAAGGCAGGAAATGAGCAACTTACATGCTGTTAGTTTGATGATAATTGTACAGAAGAATATATGTGATGCATAATGTTTGTAACTGTGAACATGTTAATATGGTTTGTTTTTGTTTATATAAATGTATGGTTGCCTGTGCAATAAATGATAATTCAATACAGATGCTTTAAAAAAGAATCATCCTGTCTGTAGAAGCCCTGATATTATTGGGTTATGCTGCCAGTTTTTGAACTTCTGAAACTTGCAGCAGAAATACTGCCATCTAGTTTCACGTTTTGCCCCCAGATTTGTAATAGTACTGTTGATCAATGTGCATATATGTACCATTAAGTTTTCCAAGGGTTTGCACAAGTGTATAAATACTGAGCACATGCAAGCCTGACTGCCATTTTCCAGTAAGCTGTTGAGATGTAAGTATATATACATATATATACATATATATATATATATATATATATATATATATATATATATATATACATATATATATATATATATAT
Organism: Protopterus annectens; assembly: GCF_019279795.1. Classification (NCBI taxonomy): domain Eukaryota; kingdom Metazoa; phylum Chordata; order Ceratodontiformes; family Protopteridae; genus Protopterus; species Protopterus annectens. The sequence continues at coordinate 689,656,014 of NC_056743.1, forward strand.
ATATATATATACACACACACATGTATATATATATATATATATATATATATATACATATATATATATATATATATATATATATATATATATATATATATATATATACATATATATATATATATATATATATATATATATATATATATATATATGTCTGTCTGTTGACCAGTTTGTTTATATTTTATGATGCCGTTATCCATCCGGATGTGTTTCTATATATTAAATCATCTAAATGAAATACTTTGCTTGCTTTTCATCTATGTTAGAGAAGGATGAGTGACATGGTGTCAGAAGCAGCACGTCTAAAGGAAATGATGTTAGAGGCAGCATGGCTAAATGACTTAAGGCACTTGGTTGGACCTGGAAGAATATAGAGGAGTGAATCGTCTCTGCTGTACGTATACTTTGCAAAACAGGTCAGAAACAAATTTCAGATGTTAAAACTTGTTCATCTTTATTTCTTATCCACAAAATATGAAACAACAACACTCTAAATCATATTTGCATAAACCAATATGCATGATATTGATAAAAATATTCAAATCACTACAGAAAATGTTTGAAATAAAGTCTGAATTGCATAATATGAATAACATAAGAGGAAATTACTGTATTTTTAAATACATACTTGGTGAATCCATATTTTTCATATTAATCAAAGATATCCGAGTTATCAGAAGTGTATAAAGTGTTTGCATGTTTATGCAGTATTATGGTATAGTTATTTTGCAAAATACAGCCATTTCAGAGCATATTTCACAAAGTACAGTATTCTGAAGAGTTTATTGTGCATTTGAATGTTATTACAAGCTCAAGAACAGTTTGTTCATACATAATTACAAGGGCCATATTTTCAGTGTGTGTTTGTACATACTTTGTGGACATGGCAGATGGAGTTCAAAAACCCAGTGCAATTGTGTTTGATAATAATAATGTTGAGAACTGAAGAGTGTTTGAGCAAAAGTATGACATTTTCATACAGGCTGCATTTTCTGATATAGATGACCGTAAAGATGACCATGCATTTATTCTACTTAAATTTAGCTGGGTCAGAAACCATTGAAAGGGGATATTCATTTATGTATGCACCTCCTATTTATACAGGAGAGGGGAAAACTGTGTTATTTTTGTACTGGCTGAGTCAAAGGAGGACCCAGAGTGCTTGAAATGTAAATTTAGAGAAATGTGTAACCTCCAGATAATGTTACAATGGAAAGGCACTTATTTTACACAAGAAATCAAAAGCCTGGTGAAACTTTTGCAGCATATATAACTGACCTGAGAAATAAGGCTAAAACATGCAGGTTTGGTGATTTAAGAGATGAGCTGATAAAAGACAGATGTGTGTGGTATTAAAGATGATGCTGCGAGAAGAATTTTGCTTCGTGACAGTGGCTTAACTTTGAATAAGTCCTTTGAGATTTGTCAGATGTACGAGCTCACAGAAAAGCGCACAAATATGCTTACAAATGATAACAGCTCTAAAAAGCACAGTGATAAATCTCATGTTGATAGTATACAACATGTGGTTAAAAGAAACAGGCCCAAGCACATGGCAGCAACTGTAGCCCTTGCAGCACTCACTGGTAAACCCCAGAGCTTTCTAGAAAATTCCAAAGTTTGCACAGTCTCCGTGAAGCATAAGAGTGAGTCAGCAAACTCAAAGCATGGGCTCCAACCCAGTTTTATTGCCAGCTGTCATAATTGTGGTGGAAGTCATGACTCTAAAGGAGAGAATTTTTAGCTTTTGGTCAGCAATGCCACAAATGCGGTAAGTGGAATCATTTCAAAAGACTTTGTAAATCAAAAGTCCCACATTCTTTTATTAAAAGGGAACATTTTAAGAAACAAGTTGATCAATTAGAGAGCTGCAAGCCTACTCTTTATGTTGATGGTGTGTCAGTGCTTCATGAAACAATCAATGCAGTAGATTTAAGGGCAAAGAATGAAGCATTTTGTACTGTTCACATAAATGTCAAACCTCTAGAGTTCAAAGTTGACAAAGGTTCCAAGTGCAATGTTATGTCAGTAGAAACATTTTCTAGAGTGTCTCATAGTGAAAGGCTTGGTTTAGCAAGGCATGCAAAGCTTGTTGCTTATGGAGGTGAAGAAATTCAGACTGAAGGCTCAGTAGTGCTTTCATGTTCCTCTGCTAGAAGAAGCTGTGACTTGTTATTCTATGTGGTCAAGAGGCATGCCCAGTCATTATTAGGGCTCAGAGATAGTTTGAAAATGTATCTACTTTCATTTAAAAAGGAAGTCCACCAAGTTAGTTTAAAAGACCATGACTCTAATTTCACCCAGTACATTTTTTTCTACCTAAGCAGATCTTTTTGAAGACAAACTAGGCAAACTTGCAGTTGTGTACTCCATGAAGTTAGACCCAGAGGTCAGTCCAGTTATCAGACCAGCACAAAAAGTTCCAATAGCCATGCAGGACAGAGTCAAAGCCGAGTTAGAGAAAATGGTGCAACAAGGTGTGATGTGTCCAGTAGATGCACCAACTGAATGGGCATCTTCCATGGTGGTAGCTCATAAGAAAAGCTCAGATGACATCAGAATGTGTATTGATCCATGAAATTTGAACAAAGCACTAAAAAGACCTCATCATCCAATGCACACAGTCTAACAAGTTGCAGCCTTGATGCCAAATGCCACAGTTTTTTTCTGTCTTAGATGCAAAGAGTTCATTTTGGCAAATTCATCTTGGCAAAAATCCTCATTGCTCACTACTTTTAGTACTCCATTTGGCAGGTACAGATTTTTGAGAATGCCATTTGTGATAAATTCTGCAAGTGAAGTCTTTCAACATGCAATGGAGCAAATTTTTTCTGGGTATCCTTGTGCTATTATAGTAGATGACATACTAGCAGGCGGTAATGTAATTGTGAAACTGACCATGACAGAAACCTCAGAAAAGTTCTAGAAAGGGCATGTCAAGTGAAACTTAAACTCAATCCACAGAAATGCAAATTCAGGCTACAAGAGGTTACTTATGTTGATCATTTATTTACTAGTACAGGCCTACAACCAGACCCTTCTAAGCAAACAGCCATTCTTGAGATGCTAGCTCCAGATAATGTTCAAGCCTTGCAACATTTTTTTGGCATGGTCAACTGCATAGGCAAGTTCATTCCAGACTTGATTCAACTTTCAGCACCATTTAGAGAGCCAACATGTAAAGATGTAGTTTAGTCTTGGTTAGAGCAACACCAAAGAGCATTTGATGTCCTAAAACAGAGAATTGCTAGTCCACCAACTCTCAGATACTATGATGTTCACAAACCGTTATACTTTCCTGTGATGCTTTGAAATTTGGACTTGGTGCATTCATTCTACAAGAGGATCAATCTGTTGCCTGTGCATCAAGAGCTCTTACCCAAACCAACATGCAGTATGCCCAGACTGAGAAAGAGCTTTTTGCAATTGTGTTTGCATGTTCGAAGTTCCACGATTATGTTTATGGTAGACCTATCCAGATCAAAACAGACCACCAACCTCTAGTCACTATCTTGAGAAAGCCTATGCATTCAGTTCCAGCCAGATTGTAATGCATGATGCTGAGATTGCAGAAGTATAATTTCAATCTTGTCTTCAAGAAAGGCAAACTTCTTTATCTTGCTGATTTATTATTCAGATCACCCACACCACAGAATAGTATGAGAATGAGAACCTTGATTTTGAAGTCATGGAAGTGAGAAATTCTTCTTCCACACGTCTTGATGAGCTGAGAGATCACACAGCCACAGATCCAGTTATACAAAGGCTCAACCACTTTATCAATCAAGGATGGCCATCACAGAAATCTAGTTTACCTCAAGAAGTGCAACATTATTTTCCATACAGAGATGAGATTTTGTCTGACAAAGGTATCATTATGAACGGTCCGAAAGTAATTGTTCTAAAGCCTTTGCAACCAGAGTATATTACTGTCTTGCATCGTGGTCAGCCAGTTGCTGACTCTGCCAAAAGAAGGTCGAGAGGATTAATATTTTGGCCTTCTATGTCACAAGACTTTGAGAGAGCACTTTCATCTTGTTCAGTGTGTAATAGTACAAAGTCACATCAACAGAAGGAACCACTCCAGCTAAACCAGATTACGGAACTACATTGGTCGACAGTAGCCACTGGCATTTTCAAGTGGAATGGTCAACATTATTTGGTGTTAGTAGACTCTTACTCCAATTGGTTCGAGATTGACATACTTCCTAACCTGGCATCCAGTACTGTCATTACTAAGATGAAGCGTCATTTTGGAGTACATGGTAGTCCACACAAAGTTAATTCTGACAATGGCATGTAGTCTACAAGTCAACAGTTCAAAAGATTTGCTGAAGAATGGGACTTTACTCACATCACAAGTAGTCCTGAGTACCTACAGTCAAATGGTTTGGCAGAACATGCAGTTCAAAGTGCAAAACAGTTACTAGAAAAATCAAAATGAGATAATAGTGATGTTTTCCTGAATCTCTGGAATCTCAGAATTATTCCTCATGATAAACATCTTGCTTCACATGTTCTGAGACTTCTCTTGAGACAAACCAGAACCACATTACCAATCAGTAGCCAATTGTTGGCTCCATGTGTCAAGAACAACAGGTCAGTGAAAACCAATCTGTTGAAGAAATGCCTAATACAGAAGTCCTAGTATGATAAAACCAGCAAACCGCTCAATCCATTATGAGAAGGAGAAGTGGTAAGGGTGCAAACATCCAAAGGTTATGATCAGATTGGTGTTGTGAAGAGTATTTGCCCAGAGCTAAGAACATACATTGTGGAATCATAAGGAGCAGACTTTAGGCAGAATCAGAAGCATTTAATACCAGTGTCTAAGCCTATACAACAGCACATAGCCTGTGAAAAAGATTCTTTTTCTCAGGGTGAGTTGTCCGGTGTTCCAATTCCAGAGGAAGTTCCAGAGAACATTCTCGGTCCTGTGACGAATCCAGAAGTTCCTGATATGAGGTGCTCACAGCACCCCGCTTACAACTATTTCACAAAGTTTATTTTTATTAATTTATTCATTCACTAAACTTGGTAAGTGGACTAATATTTGAAGATCATTTCCAGACACGTTGCAGGCCATGAGAGCAGAAGTGAATATTATATACAAGGATAATTCAAAGCAGCCTCTATGCTGCATATTTTGACAAGAGCGAGGACATTTGCATGCTTTAAAGAAACACACAGAGATTCAGGTAAAACACGCAAAACCTACAGTTACTACTTTTCTATGATACACTTCCCGTGGGGGGAAAACCTCCTCAGTGTATTCCAACCATTTTCTGTCTTTTTTTGTGCTCCCTATCATTTTTAGGTGACTCATAAACTGTAGAATCTCTACCGTACCTTTATGAGTCTAACTGCTTTTTTTATTGTTTTTCATCCTTTAGCCAAGGCGAATAATATTTCTATTCACCTTTGCCTTCCTCCACTGAACATAAACACACACAATGTTTCACTTTTCTGTATTTTTCCCCACCTGCAACTGCAGTAAGTGTTTCTTTGTACTTCCATTGAACTGAGAGCATCCTATAACAAGTCTTGGTGATCTTAATAATGGCTGAGACCAACTACTGCACAACTATTTTTGTGAACTTTATTAACTAATCATATATCCCACATCAGCAAGAGATTCAAGACAAAGAGCAATGTCACTGTGAGCCTTCAAATGAAATTAATTAAATCAAATTAAATCCAGTAATATTGCCTTCTGCTCTAGTAACTGGAGCAATGCACAATAACACATGGCTAATTCATCCTGTGTTTTGGGCTGAAAATCATATTTTACACTCAGCAATAGAAACTGACAACTCTGAGAATATGGACAGCTAATACTGAGAGCCATACAAGTGGTCTGATACTGCAGTATTAATAATACTAGCCTAGCAACTAGTGCAGTGCAGTGCATGACAGGAAATGTAGTCTGCTCCACTAACATTACTCATAGCTATTATGGAAACAAAACTACAAGTAAGAAAATGTCTTACACATTTGCTATAGTTCTTGCCAAACAAATATTGTAGGTTACATAAGACATAATGAGTGTCATAGCCTAGTGTGGGGCCTCCCAAATAGGTCTAACTGGTTTAAGGCCAGCCTGGGTCATCCGTTTCCATTTCTTCCTGTCCTCTGCTTCTTGCTGTGTCATGCCACCCACCTGCATGTCCTCTCTCACCACAACCATAAACCTTATCTTAGGCCTTCCTGTTTTCCTCTTACCTGGCAACTCCATCTTTACCATCTTTTTCTCAATATACCCAGCATCCCTCCTCAGCACATGTCCAAACCAATGCAATCTCGCATCTCTGGCTTTGTCTCCAAACCGTCCAACCTGAGCTGACCCTCTAATACACTGATTCCTAATCCTGTCCATCCTCATCACACCCAGTGCAAATCTTAACATCTTTAACTCTGCTACCTCCAGCTCTGACTCCTGTCTTTTTGTCAGTGCCACTGTCTCCAACTCATATGACATAGCTGGTCTCATTACCCTCTTGTAGGCCTTCCCTTTTAACTCTTACTCGTACCAGTCTGTCACAAATCACTCCTGACATTCTTCTCCACCCACTCCACCCTGCCTGTACTCTCTTCTTCACCTCCTTTCCACATTCACCATTACTCTAAACTATTGATCCCAAGTATTTAAATTCATGTACCTTCTCCAACTCTACTCCCTTTATCCTCACCATTCCTCTAGCCTCCCTCTCATTCACACACATATATTTTATCTTAGTCCTGCTGACCTTCATTCACTTCCTCTCTAGAACATACCTTTTCAGGGTCTCCTCAACTTGTTCCCTACTTTCACTACAGATCACAGTGTCATCTGCAAACATCATAGTCCACGGGGACTCCTGTCTGATCTCGTCTGTCAACCTGTCCATCACTATTGCAAATAAGAAAGGGCTCAGAGCTGATCCTTGATATAATCCCACCTCCACCTTAAATGCATCCATCACTCCTACTGCAGGCCTCACCACTCTCACACTACCCTCATACATCTTGTACCACTCTTAACATACTTCTCTGCCACTCCTGACTTCCTTATATAATACCACAACTCCTCTCTAGACACCCTTTCATATGCTTTCTCTAAGTCCACAAAGACACAATGCAACTCCTTCTGACATTCTCTGTACGTCTCCATCAACACCCTCAGAGCAAACATCGCATCTGTAGTGCTCTTTCCTGGCATGAAACCATACTGCTGCTCACTAATCATCACCTCCCTTCTTAACCTAGCCTCCACTACTCTTTCCCATAACTTCATGCTGTGACTGATCAATTTTATCCCTCTGTAGTTACTACAGCTCTGCACATCACCCTTATTCTTAAAAATCAGTACCAAAACACTTCTTCTCCACTCCTCACGCATCCTCTCACTTTTCAAGATTTCATTGAACAATCTAGTTAAAAACTCCACTGCCATCTCACCTAAACACCTCCATGCTTCCACAAGTATGTCATCTGGACCAACAGCCATTCCATTCTTCATCCTCTTCATAGCTATCCTTACGTCCTCCTTGCTAATCCATTGCACTTCATGATTCACTATCCCACATCATCCAACCTTCTCTCCCTCTCATTCTCTTCATACATCAACCCCTCAAAGTACTCTTTCCATCTGCTCAACACACTCTCCTCACTTGTGAGTACATTTCCCTCATTATCCTTTATCACCCTTACCTGCTGCACGTCTTTACTAGCTCAGTCCCTCTGTCTAGCCAATCGTTACAGGTAATTTTCTCCCTCCTTAGTGTCCATCCTTTCATACAGCTCATCACATGCCTTATCCTTAGCCTTCGACACCTCTCTCTTTGCCATGCACCTTATCTCCTTATACTCCTGTCTACTTTCTTCATCTCTCTGACAATCCCACTTCTTTGCCAACCTCTTTCTCTGTATACTCTTCTGTACCTCCTTCTTCCACCACCAGTTCTCCTTGTTCTCCTTTCTCTGCCCAGATGTCACACCAAGTACCTTTGTAGCAGTCTCCCTTACCATCTCTGCTGTAGTTACTCATCTATTTGGTAACTCTTCACTGTCACCCAGTGCCTGTCTTAACTGTTCCCTGAACTCCACCTCACAATCACCCTTTTTCAACTTCCAACATTCAATCCTTGGCACTGCCTTCACACTCCTCCTCCTCTTCTTGATCACCATCCTACAGACCACCATCCTATGCTGCCTAACTACACTTTCCCCTGTCACCACTTTACAGTTTCCAATTTCCTTCAAATTGGCCCTGTTGTTATAGCAATAACCCACGCCTGGGTGTGGGTAATGCTGGATTTACCCACGGTTGGCATGGTTTGGTCACGAGGGCGAAGCCCGAGTGGCTAAACAAAGCCAACCATGGGTAAATCCAGCATTACCACAGAAGTTATTATTATATTCTAATGACATTATTTAAGAAAAAAAATAATTACTTTTCTTAAATAATGGCATTGTATAATGCCTCCTTGCTGCCCTTCCGCAGCTGTCTGGTATTCCGCGGCAGTTCTGATGTACTGCACATGCATATGCTTATGTAGTACATCAGAGCTGTGGGCAAAAGCAACGGAGAAAGCAAGATCTCCATTGCTTTTTACTGTTTCGCTATGTTAAATGGGTTTAACATGGCAAGACAGCTTTAAAAAAAGCAATGGAGAATCTCCGTTGCTTATTTTAAAGCTGTCTTGCTATGTTAAACCCATTTAACATATGATCATTGAAAAAAGCAATGGAGAAAGCAAGATCTCCGCTGCTTTTTACAAACTGTTTCGCTATGTTAAATGGGTTTAATATAGCAAGACAGCTTTAAAATAAGCAACAGAGATCTCCGTTGCTTATTTAAAGGTGTCTCGCTATGTCAAACCCATTTAACATAACGAGACAGGTTTAAAAAAAGCAACGGAGAAAGCAAGATCTCCGTTGCTTTTACACTCTCGTTATGTTAAAGGAGTTTAACATAGCGAGACAGCTTTAAAAAGCAACGAAGATCTCTGTTGCGTTTTTAAACCTGTCTCGCTATGTTAAACTCCTTCTTAACATAGAAACAGTGTTTTAAAGACTTATACTAATGGAAAAAGTCCGGGCGACTGGACCTTTTTCCGTTAGTATAAGTCAATTTACAACGTGCACGCTGACCAATCGGCGTGCCCGTTTTGGAATATTAATGGGGGGTCATGGTATAAATAGGATATAAACCACCTGTGTGCATCTTCCTCCACTTTTCTACATCACCCTATGCTCCTCCCTCTTCTTAAAATACATATTCACCACAGCCATGTCCATTCTTTTTGCAAAATCCACTACCATCTGACCTTCTGCATTCCTCTCCTTAACACCATACCTATCCATCACTTCCTCATCCCCTCTGTTCCCATCACCAACATGCCCATTGAAATCCATTCCAATCATCACCCTCTCACCTTTGGGTACACTCACCACCACTTCATCCAACCTACTCCAAAATGTTTCTTTCTTGTCCATCGCACACCCAACTTGTGGGGCATATGAACTAACAGCATTCATCATCACACCATCAATTTCCAGCTTCATAAACATAACTCTATCCAACACTCTTTTCACCTCCAAAACACTCTTGGTATACTGTTCCTTCAGGATAAAGTTTCTAAAGTAATCAAGCCTTTTAACGAAATCTAACAATGAGTGATAATGAAACAACAGATTTAATAATTTTTAAAAATGCTTATTTTATAATATGTAGACAGCCAAATTCATAAAGGTTTCCACAATATTTACACTATGTTTAAACTCACAAAACCATTTTGGAATTCAAAGACAGCTGTACTGAGATGTGCAGCACTGCAGCCGGCTGTCTCTGTGGCCATGCTACATGCTAATGAGGTAGTCCATGGAGGGACATATGCTAATTATAATTACAAAAACTGGCCAGCACACAATAGTCAGGGAACCAAAAATATAAAGTGTATTTATTAAAATACACCATACAGCTTTATTGTTCAATGAAACAGATAACAGACTGGTTTTGGCATATATTGCCTTCCTCAGTGTTGAAGTCATTTGTTAAACTTTTATGTTCTCTTTATGAATATAGCTCAACTAAATCTGTGGAAGAAGTATTGAAATTAATTAATCAAGCTAAGATGTTTGAGAAACAAGATTCATATCATGAACATTTCCTTAAACTTACTAAAGATTTGATATCTATGGAGCATGAATTGAAGGAATATAAAGTCAAGAAATTTAATAGAGATAAGAGGAATTATGCCCATGGGAAATCTTTCATGTCATAGAAGATGGTTAAATTTTCCAATAATACTGAACATACTCAGGGTCAGGCTAAATGCAAAAGGAAGACATCTATTCCTAAAAAATCAGATGCTAAGAATGAAACATCAGCAGATGACTCCTTATTAGCTTTAGAAACTGACATTGAAGTTAATTTTCCAGCAGCTAAGAAAAGAAATGTTACAATCCTTTTAGAACTAAAGGACTAGAGAAGAGCTGGTAGAAAATATCAAATAAAATGTCAAAGAAATATCAAGTTTAGAGACTGTGGGCAGGATTCAAGAAGCCTCCGTGTAAGAGTTACAAGGCTTACACGGAGGCTGCAGTTAAACGGTGTGACGTCAGCATTCCATGCATATTCATGAGGGCATGCTGACTCACACCCAAGGCTACTAAAGTAGGGGGCGTGTCCGTAGGGCGAGCCCTGCAAACAGACACACCCCCAGAAGAGTAACAGTCTCGAAAGTAAACCCCCACGACAGAGTCCGCGTAAATGTCAATAAACACAACACAACACATGCCCCCACAGACTATAAACATAAAATGTAAAAATGAACATGTTATATTTTTTTTATAAGTTTTAAAGATGTTTGCCCGTGAGTGCTCGTTTTTGTGGCGTGCCCATCGCTTAGCCACAGTTAGCAGTCAGTGGAAAAGCATATAAGATCTAAATATGCAAAGTAAGCCAAGAAGCAATAGCATAGCGGTAGAGACGTCGGCTGAAGAGGAGGCAGTCATGGTTCGAGCCCCCACAACATCAATTTTTATTTTTAATGAAATAAGCACGAAACAATTCCCTGACATATATGTACATGTATAAAATTATTTTTATGTAAAATGTAATGAAATGGGCCATGTATTATGAAGAAATGTGTGATAATAAAAAAAAAAGTCAGAAGTGCCTATAGCTGAGCTACACTCTAACAAGCTGAGTATATCTGCCCGTAGGTGAGCAGTGGTTTAACAGGTGTAAAATGAGTGCCCGTAGGTGAGCAGTGGTTTAACAGGTGTAAAATGAGTTCCTGGGGTTGAGCAGAGTTCTAACATGCTGAAACTGTGTGCCTGTAGCTGAGCTGAGCGTAATATGCATGCTGACAGCCAAACGACACGTAAACCAGCGTGACCCGTTTGCGAGGAGCTGCGCACCGTGCCAACAAGCTAACCGACGGGCAACGTTGAGCAAGCTGTATTAAAACTGCCTTTACACAGACACACCTCCTAGCCTGTGTAGACAGTCATAAAATATAAAAAGCAATGGCCAGGCTCGAACTCAGGATACCATGCACCATAGTCAAAGTACTGAATCACTAAGCCATGACAGTTGCTCTTAGAAATGCAGTAATAGCATATATATAGGAATGAATGGAAAGAGAAGCATGACAAAGCAGGTTTTGTGAAGCTGATACATTTCCAAAATGGCCAATCACAGATAAGTGTGGGAAAAACGGCATATATAAGCCCCATAGGCGGGAATATACAGCATAAAGAAAACAACAAGATAGCACTGAATTCACCAAGCAACAACAAAAAACAGTAAAATCCAATGGTTTATTCGATACACTCTAGCTCCTCAGCTACAGTAAGCCTTCAAGGACTCCTTGAAGGCTTACTGTAGCCGAGGTGCTAGAGTGTATCGAATAAACCATTGGATTTTACTGGTTTTTGTTGTTGCTTTGGGAATACACAGCATAACTGATTGTGGAACCGATTTGCAATCAGGATGGCAGGTGTAGGAGAGGGTAATTGCTTCCGAGCACAGAGGTGGGGCGTTGAGGAGTCCAAATATATGGTTTGGCTCCTCGTCCACAATCATCAGGCCCAACTCATTCAGGGCCAGGTCCTGTGGGGAGCATACAAGGCTGAGGCGTGGGACCGGTTGGCACATGATCTCACCAGTGCCACAGGAATACCAAGGACTGGTGAACAGGTCCATCACCACCATGCGGACCTGAAGCGATGGAAGCAGGACCAACTGAACTGTTGGATCCAGGAGGCCCAGCAAATGCCCAATGCCCCACTACTGAGTAAGTTACATGTAATTATTTATGTTGAAAGTTAACCTAGCTGATATTATGGAGATGTGTATTCCAATATTACTTCATTTATATTGCAGCTGCAGGTGTCCGTTCCGCGAATCATCGAGCCTATGCCGATAGGCTTGTGCGGTTGCGCCACCAGGCAGGTTAGTAATTCTCTCCCTGTAACTGTTAAAAAATATAAGATGACAGCTTGTAAAAGAGTGCAGTGTAGTCACCTATTAATATAAAGTGCAAGTAACAGTGTAAGAGAGATTCTGCTAGTACTGTGTGATTGCATAAGTGTGATGCAGCTTGTAATCCAAAAATAAAAATGAAACAAGTCTGAAATAAAGATGTTCCACCTGTAATATAATAGTACATAACCTGCAGCAGGCTGAAAATTACAGCTACACAAGCTGAGTAAAGCATATGTGTGAAATACATCCCCGTTTAAATTCTGAAACATGACACAAGTGAGACTGTTGGAAAGGATTGTTATAACCAAGTAAAACATGTCAATAAAGCCTAGAATTAAGTACCATCCTGAATTGTAAAAATAAAACAAGTGAGAGTGTGAGAAAGAGGTATGAATCCACCAATAAAGTTGTAATCACTCCTGAATAAAGTATACTGCAGTCAGTACAGAATGAAATGAATGTGACAGGCACAACCAAACAGCGAAATGTGTGGAATAAAGTACTGAAGCTGGAATGTGTGTCCCACAATTTGGATATGTTGCTGTCAGTTTGCAATATGCAGATAGTATGGTTGTATGAAATACCAAACATCCACAGTTGTCTAGAGCCATATAAAGCAAATGTAGCAGGATGCTGTAGCTGAACAGAGCCAGATATGAATGCGTATGAATAAAAATGAAATGTATATTAATGTAGCAGTAACATTCCTATCACCAACATGCATAAGTTTACACATAGGAAACTGTAGTCAGACCTGTACTGTGTATATATCTGCAGCTAGTAGAAATGTACAGCATATGTATAGGTATTTGAAGTTGTTAATGAAATATTTCTTCACTCTACCCTATAACCACAAATAATCCATTCCACATGAAATGGGTATGTGTATTCACAATTAACTCCCCTGGACATTTGTCCTGTTGGTTCATACATATTTGTATGTACGTTGATGCATGTGCCCTGTTCATACATCCAAACCTGATGGCCTGTTGCCATCAATCAACCCTACATGTTGTTGGATTGTGTATTGTTGTTCAAATTATGCATGTGTTATGCTTGCTGTTCAATGGCTTGAATTTATGGGTGTTTGGTTACTGGGAATACTAATGCATGCTGTTACAACTAATTGTGAATGGTATTGCACGTTACTAATCCAAACTGTCATTAAATAATGCAAAACATAGGACGACAGGGAAGGCGGGTTCCAGCGGACCCACCTCTCCCACCTCAGCTGGCGAGTGCACCTGGCAGTAGTGTCCAGGCCGGACCCTCCTCCGGTGGCCCTGTGCCACCTGCGGGTGGAAGCGCTGCAGGGGATGGAGCTCATCCCCCCTCTGCAAGCGTGGCCGGATGAGAGCATCCACTCACCCTCCGTAGTGTCCAGACTGTGGTGTGTAGGGAGATCAGGCACAATGTGCTTGGGCCCCTACGCCAGCTTGAGGCACGGGTGGCACAACTCACAGGTGTGCCTGCTGCCCATCCTACACAGCCCCCAGCACAGCCCCGTTTTGGGCAGTGAAGGCACAGTGGCAACTGCCCATGGGTGGGGATCTCAGTTCCACTGTTGCCATCTGAGGGCTCATGGGCTCGAGATATCCAAACATCCATCCCCGTCAATTGTGTAACCCCTCCACATGTGACATACACCACCCCTGTATGCGTCTTGTTTGTCTTGTCTGTTAACCTCCCCTACCTACCTCCCCAGCTATACCGACTTCCTGTACCTGACATACCACTCTCACCTGAAAAAAAAAAAAGGGCACTCTGTACCCACAAAAAAATTACGCTCCATACATAGCTGCCCATTTTGCACACATGTCTGCTGGACATGTAAACTGGCAATTACAATTGGCTGTACAACAAATATTGTTGTCCTCACACCTCTCTCAGGGGTGGAAAGTTTCAAATTTCACACCAAATTACAAACATATGCACAGCTGTTGCTGACGAAGAAATGGGCAGCTATGGGCCTTTCCTACATCCCTCCTGCAAAACCCGAGCTTGTTTTCCTACTGTCCTACCCTCTTTGTGCCCCCTTTTTCACCACTTTCCTATCTCCCCATTTTCTTTTCTTTAAAAGAAAATAGTGCAGGTGTGCACGAGAGTAAGCACTTTTAAGCAGTAGTAAGCGGGAGTGCGCTTCTGTGCGCTTAGCTAAGCGTGTGTCTTGTGAAGCTAAGTGGCAGTGCGCATGCGTGACCTCTGCGCAAACCAGCGCTAACCCGCTTACAACTGCTTAAAAGTGCCTTAGTCACTCGGAATGACAAGGCCTGTAGTTTTCTTAGCAGCAAAATAAAATACCTCTGTCAGTCTCGAACCCAGGACCTTGGAAACACTAGTCTGCATGACTTATCACTAAGCCATGACTGCTATACAAGAACATTGTGCTGAAAGAAATATATCATAAAATAGTAGGAATTAATGTAAAGGGAATATAGCAAGTCTAGTACACAAAGCATGTCATGTATATTTACTGTCAAATCTAGTGGATTTGTAAAATAGTACTGTGTGATGAGAAACAGCCATGCTGTTTGGTAGCTAGTAGGTAATAATGTCACAGTAGCATCTGGCAAGCCACACACATACTCAGAGCAGGATAAACACTGCCATAGTTGAATAGTTAAGAGCCCAGACATAGCAACTGTGACTGAGTTACAGGGATGTCCCTGATGTGAAAACAAATGTCAACTGTGCCCCACTGACACCCTGTGAAATGTACTAACAGTAGGCAGAAAGGTGTTACTACACATGCAATGGTAACTATGAATTACTGAAAGTATGCACCACTTGCACGTCACAAATGGTGTGGTAATACATATGCTCGAAATAACCCACAGTCACAACTGCAGAATATCAGAATATTTCATTGGATTATCCCACTGATATGTACCATTCCATGAGGCTGATAAAAGATGCACCTGGGAGTATCTGAGGCCTGCTCAGCAGCATGATCAGATACCCTTGTAAGTGTCAAGGCCCACACCATGGCCAGACCACACTGCATGCAGTAACACCCTACCAGAACAAACACATAGGGAATTGCTGCCCAAACAGATATAGCAAGCATTACAAGCTGTGAATGTAAATGGAAAATAGGAAAGCCATAGCAACACATTACAGGAAAGACACCTAGCAGGCATACAAGGAGTGAATGTAAAGGGCAAATATTGAAGCCATATCAACAGATTGCAAGAGCCACTGCTATATACCAGTTACACCACAATCCCCACAGGAAAGCACACACGCCCATATACACAGTATTACTAGTCGTAGGTGTCAGTTTACATACACACGGAGAAGAGGACACTGGAGGAAGGAATACTCAGCTTTCAGAACAACATGCATTGCAGTGTCTACAACACAGCCTGAAATATGAGAGACATACCAACCCTTACACTCACAGAACAGTGTCCACAGCAAACCAGCATGGTCCCCACCCTGATAATCTGAAAGGGCTACGCCTACCTAACAGACCTTTTTATAGCACTGTCCTGAATCACAGTGAGAACTGCAATCACTACACAACAGGCTGCATGCAATTAGTAAATGCTGGCTAACAATTGGTGCAGAGGCCATCACATGGACATGTGCAGATACCTACAAAAGCATCCTGTACTCCCAGTCCACACATGCAATACTTTCATTGCACCCTCTGGAGGTAGAGACAGAGAGAGAGAGAGAGAGAGAGAGAGAGAGAAAGAGAAAGAGAAAGAGAAAGAGAAAGAGAAAGAGAAAGAGAAAGAAAGAAATAAAAAAAAGTAACAACAAAACAAACAAGTTGACAGCAGGCCAAGTAACTGCAAGCCTACATGAAACAGCTGCAACAAACACAGGTAATGTAAAGTACTAATATAATAGTCTACATACTGTGAACCCTCCAGATGTGTTATTGGTCTGTATCTATGTATATGAAGATGTGCATAGGGCCGGGGACATACTGCAACTGTCACTGAAGGCTGTACATACATATGTATGTGAAGGTAGCTATGTGCACATAGCAATGTAGGTTGTAGTGCAATGTACAAGTAGGTTGTACAGTAATGGATGTTCATCAGTACGTTACTGTGTGTATACATATGTGGAACTAAAAAGGAGTATATATATATATATATATATATATATATATATATATATATATATATATATCATGTGTATATGTATGTATGTATATCGAGATATGTATGTGTATATATATATATATATATATATATATAAAATATGCATATATGTATACATAGATAGAGAGGGATGTAGAAATACATAGACATATATAGTTTCACAGTGTCATAGTTTAGTACTAGGCTATCTGCAGACAGTGTACAGAATAGATTTAGAAAACTGTGCCTCTGTATAGTAGTGACACAGTGAAGACCCCCTTACATAATAGCATTACTTTACTGTGCCGCTGTCTACTAGTGACACAGGGATGACCCCTGGTGTAAACCTATGATCACCCATCCACTCGTCAAGAATTCACATGAAGAGAGTCAGTGAGGGTCTCTGCCTAACATGAACTGGGATTCTGTTCCAGAGTATGGGAAGCCTCTGAGTTATGGATCTGTCCCTACAGCATGTCCTATTCATATTTGTGCTGAGGTTTAAATCTGTAGCTCTTGTGGTTCTGATGGATATGGATTTTATGAGGTGATTGGACATGGCCTTGTACGTCAGGCACAGATCACCTCTAAGTAGGCGGTATGCTATGGAATAGAGCTGGAGTTTCTTTAGTCTGGCAGTATATGACATTTGTCGGAGACCCTTGATCCTCTTGGTGAGGTACTTATGGGGTCTCCCTAGCTGTTGCAAGTGCCAGGTGAGGTACATACCAAATGGGGCATAGTACACATTCATGGGCCTGATAAGTGAGGAGTATAGGGGTACAATGACCTCCTTTGATCTGGATGTGAATCCCTTCATGATAAGGTGGGCAAGGTAGGAAGTCTATCCAACCACTTTGGCAATGTGGGTGTCAAATGAGAGGTCAGTATTGATTTGTGTCCCCAGGTCTCTGATTACTTTGTCTGTACTCAGTGGGTTACTGTCTATGTGATAATATGTGGGTACTTTGTCTTTCCCAAAGGGTATGACTATACATTATTTGGCATGCAGTTTAAGGCCATGACTCCGGCACCAGTTGTCCGTTTCAGTGAGGCCTTTCTGTAGGATGTATGTGTCAGCTGGTGTATCGACTATGGCGCCTAGTATGCAGTCATCTTTGAACATTGTCAGCCACTACCCTCCCATGTTTGCTTCCACATCTGAGAAATAAATGCCGAACATGGGGGGTCCCAGGACAGAGCCCTGTGGGACACCACTTGTGACTGACTCTGAGTCTGACATGGCACCAGTGATTTTGACTTTATGTTTTCTATCCGTTAGCCGGTTTGCAACCCATCTTGTGACATATGGATTTACATTTAAGCTGTTGAGCATGTCTATGATGCCAGAGTGTGGTATTGTGTCGAAAGTTTTAGCCAAGTCCAGGTAGGCTGTATGGACTGCTGTGCCCTCGTCAATGGCTCTAGTGACTGTTTTGAAAAGGTCAACCAGATTCAAAAGGCAGGATCTGCCCTTTACAAAGCCGAACTGGGTGGGATCAAGTGTCTGTAAGTCCCCAATGTCTCTGTGTATGAGTTCCATAATGAGTCTTTCCATAGCGTTGCAGACCAGGCTGGTTAAGCTTATGGGGTGGTAGTTACCAGGGTCTGTAGAGGTGCCTCCTTTGTGGAGTGGGACTACTGCTGCTGTATGCCAGTGTCCAGGTACATATGCTGTAGTAAGGCTACGGTTAAATAGCATTTTATGTGCGGGTTTAGCTCCTCTTGGAGTTCACGTAGCACGTAACTCGGGATACCGACGGGTCCCATTGATGCTGTGTTTATAGCTTTGCTGAGGGCGGTTCTCAGCTGGACATCTGAGATGACAGGGAGGTTACATTCAGCTGGGATAAGTAATTCCTCTTTTGGGGGTGAGGGAGGGGAGAAATCTGCACTGAACCTGCCTGCCAGAATGTTGGCAATATCTGTGTGTTCAGTGTAGTTTTTGTCACTGTGAACTAACTCTGAACATATCTGAGGGTTTCCGCCCAGGTGTCTAACATAGCAGAAGAAGGCCTTGTGGTTATCTGTAGTGTCCATAGCGATTTTCCTCTCAAAGTTGGCCTTGCATGTTTGTATGAGAGAATGTAGCTTTCTACTAGTGCTGATCAGAGATGCCTTATCTTTATGGAATTCTGCTCTGTCGTGCAGTAGCTACCTTCTTTTGTTATACAATTTGTTCACGGCTGGGGTCCACCAGACAGGATGCCTGCCCTTGGTGGAGAGGGTCTTGGTTTTATTTGGGATTGCATGATCCATGCATTCTTGGAGATGTCCGTAGAAAGCACTTGTGAAGGAGTCTGCATTATGGGATGTGGTTTCCACTGGCCCAGTGGGCTTAAAGGATACCAACTCAGTTTTAAGAAGTGTAAAGTCGGCTTTTGAGAGGTTTCTCACTGTAGTCTTTTGTGTTGTGGGTGGAGGTGGGATATGTATATCCAGGGTGATTAGTTTGTGGTCAGATGTGACTAGTGAGGGGTATACTTCCGGTGTGTAGCACATTGTCTCCATGTTTGTGATGATCAGGTCTAGTATATTATCTCCCCTTGTGGGAGAGGTGACTAGCTGTTCCAGTGCATTTGAATTAATGAATTCCGGGAACCTTTGGGCTAGGGTTTTTGGGCTAGAATAATGCACCCAGTGTATGTTAGGGTAGTTGAAGTCTCCCAATATGATGGTGTGTGGTGGGACATTCATATCCTCCAATGTCTTCAGGAAGGCTGACTGTGGTTCCTGAGTTTGGGAGGGTGGTCTGTAACATGCTACCAGTTGTATAGCAGGTTTGCCTATGGTTATTTGTACCTGAATGGTCTCTGATGCTTCATGTGTTGCCACTAACCTGGAGGTGTGGGTGTCCTTGATGAATATGGACACTCCCCCTCCCTTTTTGTTTTGGCCCGAGTTTTGGGGCCAAAAAGCATGATACGAGGTATAGCCTGGTACCACTGGTGTGCTCTCAGGAGCCTTGAACCAGGTTTCACTTACTGCACAGACATCAATATTGATAGAATATGTACATACAGATATATGTAATACACACATACATATATAGATATATGTAGATACATATACATATACAGACAGATCTGACTGACAACAGATATGTCTGTATATGACTATCTCTCTCTCTGTCCCACCCCCCTCTCACTCTCTCTCTCTCCCTCTCCCCCTCTCTCCCCACATCTATACGTATATATCTATATCTATATATATATATACATATATATATATATATATATATATATATACAAATATATATATATATATATACAGATATATACATATATATATATATATATATATATCTATATATATATATATATATATATATATATATATATATATATATATATATATATATATATATATATATACTGAGTGAGGCACATGTGTGCAGATGTATTGCAACAGGTGCCTGGTGATAAAGGCATGGAGTGAACACCAGTGTGGATACTGGAGTACCATACCCCATTCCAAAACACTGACACCAGTAACCACCACATATGTGCATGCCTGCCCACCACTGCATGTGTCAGGGGGGAACAGGGGCAACAAGTGTACAATAGGCTCCCCATTGATATACACAGTGGCACACTAGTCCTGTAATACCTGTACATGGAATGTGTCAGCGGACATGGTGTGTCAGCTATGAACATGTAGGTCACTGTACCCCTCTACATCCCACAATGTCCTACACGGTATGTACCTCCCATGACAGCTACAGATATGGAGAAGGACACAGACATACACAAGTAACTGTGTCAATGCACTCAAACACATTACCTATGCAGAGTGACTGACAAGACCACAGAGCGCACACAGACTACCTACATAGAGGTTATCACTGCTGGATATACATAGTTAGGTCACACACATGACAGTTGTCCAACAACCATAGTAACACCTCCAACATCCACAACCCAAATAACCTATGTCTGTCATCCTTGTCACCGCAGTATAGAGCACATGGTGGAGGTACAGGTCCCTACCCACAGATACGACATACCCTGGAGTAAACCACACAGAATTAAGAAGCAAGGCTCCCCATGAGTAGATGTCAGACATACCCCTGCTGAATGTTATGCAGATAGGTAATATTCCATATGAGTCACCCTGTGTAACTGTTTGTAAGGAGCAGGTACGATCATAACACATGTGTCACAAGGGGCAGGGTAGCATAACAGTATGCTGCTGTAGGCCCAGGGCCAATAGCATACTACCTACCTAAGACAAAATGCACACCCATGAACCCATTGCAAACCAAATATGTGAGGTGGAATGAGTGTGCCAGTGACTGGGTGCATGTTATGTACTGGTGTGATTGCTCACCATGACTGTCTGTCTGTCATGGTAGTGTGTGTCCTTGGTGTGAGGCCAGAGACAGATGTGTGACTTATTGCGATCAACACATACTACATCACCATATGTTGTGCTGTGATACCCTGTATGTGACTGTGGTGTAGGTAGGGTTATGGCAAGTAAGAGTAGTGTGCATTACCAGTGAAATATGTAACGTGCATTGCATGCAGTGCATGGGTTGATAATGTTCCCCATACAGTACCTTGATACAAACCCCCAGTGTGAGGTTGTGCATTGGACCTGAACCAGTGTACTGACTGCTGCAGTATACTAGTCTGTCATATGGAGTGTGCCAGGTACTGTTGCACAGTTGTCGGCTGAGCACTGATATCTGGTCATTTACATGTGTATCCCCCAATCGACACACAGATGCTATATATGGTGGTTAAGTTATATCACTACAGTCGAGTATTATGTGTATTATGTGTGCCATAGTTTGCTGACAGATATTGCTGACATATTTTCCTTCTCCTTTTCAGGGCTATGGTTCACCAGCGAAACCCTGTGTACTCCGCTGCAGAGGAGGAAGAGATACACCAGAGCCTGGTGCGGGATTTTGCAATACTCTTTTCCCGCACCAGCCAGAACCAGCAGGAGAGGGCTGCACTGTGGCAAGACCTGGTCCGTCGGGTAAATGACATAGGCACACATAACCGGACATATGAGCAGGTACGCCATCACTGCAGTGATTTAATTAGAAATGTCCGTCAGCGTGCATCGGATATCCACAGGCAGCAGCTTGCCACAGGTGGTGGGGTGGCTAGACATCCCCCCTCACCAGACTGGAGGGACTACTCCTAAATGTTGTGGCTCCAGCCCAACAGCAACAGCAGCAGCATACATGTGTAATGATGGAGGCTGGAGCCACCCAGCAGCAGGACACGGAGCGTGCAGGTAACATGCATGTGTATAGTTGACCGTTCTGTACACTGTTAGTTTATGCATGTGTGAGGTGTGTCCTCGGTTTGTAGCTGTAATCTTGGTAATTATTGTGCAAGAGTCATATTTTCAATATCAGCAGTAGACCTGTGGAAGCTAACTGTTGCACTGCTGAACTGTATCATACTCACAGTATCAATGGCACAGTTGTGCCCACTGACAATAAATGTCTCATTTCTGCAGGTCCCTCTGATGTAACAGCAAGGCAGCCTATCCATGCTGGTGAGTGTGTAATAACATTACCTTCAATACTCTTGATACTAATAGTAATAATAGGCTGAAGCAGTAGTGCTATGTGTTTGATTGCAGGTGTGTTTGTGTCTGTGTGTTGATATCTCATATACTGAGGAGTGTGCATGTGTGCATGTGCCCTGTGTGCATGTGTGAATGTGTGCATGTGCCCATGTGTGCATGTGTGCATGTGCCCATGTGTGCATGTATGCATGTGCCCATATGTGCATGTGCCCACGTGTGCACGTGTGCATGTGTGCATGTGCCCATGTGTGCACGTGTGCATGTGTGCATGTGTGCATGTGCCCGTGTGTGCATGTATGCATGTGTGCATGTGTGCATGTGCCCATGTGTGCATGTGTGCATGTGTGCATGTGCCCTTGTGTGCATGTGTGCATGTGTGCATGTGTGTATCAGTGGTGACATTGTGTACACATTGTAAACTGTGTTTCCTGTCTTACTCCCACAGGTTCTGGTGCTGCTCTGGTGTTGTGCAGCAGGGAACCTGAATCAGCTGCTGTGGATAGTGATAATGATGATACCTGTGTAATGACACAGGGAGGTGTGCCAGGGTCCATCATTGGTCAGCCAATTGACAGTACACAGCTGTCGACCCCATCAATGCGCACAGTCATCCTGCCAATACATCCTTTGTCACCAATGTCCCTAGGTGATGGACAGGATACAGTGGGCATTGACCAGGGTAATGTGGTATTGGTGGCACATGCATCCCCACACAGCAGCCATGGCCAGGGTCCTGACATGGTACCACACAGGCAGACGTCCAGGGGTTCTCGTGGGAGCATCCGTGGGCGTACCGCCCCTGTCAGATGTGCCCACAGAGGTCTTTCAACCTCAGCTATGTTTCAGGCTGTAATGCAGGCACAGTCACGTATGGAACGGTACACCAGACAGGGTCTGAGGGAGCTGAGAGCATGTCACACAGCTATGAGTGACAGTATGCGTGATGTTGCGGCTGCCATCCGTAACTTCACCGAGGTCATTGACAGACATTGGGGGGACACATTAGATGGATTCCACAACTACATGTCCATGAGCCAGGGCAGTGGTGGACGGTTGAGGCATCGACGTGGCCGTATGCCAGCAACAGCAGCAGCTGGCAGCCGTCGCGGATGACAACAGGCCCGCGGCCGCTCCCATAGTGCCAGCAGCAGCCCCAGCAATGCTGGGTCTGTGCTGTCATCAGACCGCCCCAGGAGACCACGTGCACGTGGCTCTGGACAGTCCCAACAGGGACCTGTCTCCAGTCACCAACCACCTGCTTCTGATGACAGTACCCAGTCTGGCTTAGTACCTGATACGGTCCATAGCACCCCTGCCAGGCACAGGTACCATGTCCGTGGCCACAGACAGTGATCTGTATGACCTGGCAGGTACAGTCTGTGGCTGTCCACAAACAACTGTATATGGCAGCCATGAGGTGGGACTGTGTGCATGCATACACACATGCAAATTGATAACACCTAGGGCTACCGCATACATGCACACACTGCATCAACATTGCCCCATCTTGTACTGCTGTCCCTCACCAACACACACACACACACACACACACACACACACACACACACACACACACACACACACACACACACATGTCAATTGGTTGTATCAGTGGCAGACTCAGGCATACCAAGTACACACCCTGTGCATATGATGAAACTGTGCCACCTCCTGCAATCTGTAACATCGGTGCAGGAACAGGTTAACATGGTGTTGATGCACAGGGTGACTACATAGAAGTGTTGTAATAGTATAATGTTGACAACAGTACAGTGTAATGATATCATTGTGGGTATATCCCAGCATGCCTGATGCAGTTACGGTATGAATGTCATTGTATTGTTTTGTACACCCATAGTAATTACCATAGTGTACTGTCTGCACATCTTTGCATACTGGTGGTGAGGCTGTCAAGAGATGGCCACCTACATAGGTAGCACAGGGGATATGAAAATGTACATATTGATACTCAATGATGGTCATGTCAACTGCGAGTTGCATGCTGTCCACACTCGACTCTGCAATGAGGATGTTTGAGGATGTTGATATCTGTGCAGTAATACACAACAGGTTCAAGACTCACAAGAGCACACTAGCACTACAAGGTCACACCTCATACCATGCATGACAGCACCAAAACACAGAACTAACTATGACAGGAGGGAGAGTCTCCATACATGTCAAGGATACTGTGGTGCCAGGACAGGTAGCATACATCATACTAAGTCTGGAACTGCTGAGTGAGGGCTCAGTGTCTGTTATTTGAAATGTGTATTATTACAGGTATGAGCACTTGGGTATCAGGCCAGTTATTCAACATTACGAAGGTACATGGTCTATACACTTGTGGGGGGTGGGGCTGGACCCAGCCTGTCTGACCTGTGAATGTCTGGGTACAGGCTTATAGTGCCTGCATATATGCACTGTTACCTACTGGAAGTCGTACACCTTGTTTGTTGTAGCATAGTCTACATACAGGCCTGCTGACTGTAGCTTTGTTTGTATGCATGCTTGCTTGTTATGTTCCTGAAACACTGATTCCACCTGCAGTGCAGATTTACAGTGCCTCTGTAGATCCCTAGTGACATTTGTATTGCTTACTGTACTGATGTCCATGTCTCACTTGACAGAACGTCACTGTTTGTCCTGTTTGCATGTAGGTTGCCTGTAACACATTGCATATGACTTACCTCGCATTTGCTCAAGACAGCATTCATATATGCCAGCACTAACAAATCAGGAGCACTACACCCTCACATACTCACCTTGAGTACCTTGTTCCCCATTGGCCCTATGTGTCGTTAATTAGTATGGGATTCACAATGCTATGGTAGCATGTGCAAAGGTCACCTGTCAATCTACTCTCTGGTCCATTTGGTGAATCTGTGAGTCATGTGGCAATGTTACAGCTGCTAAATAACCAATACCACCACCACTCCTTCTCCTAAAAATTGTATAAACAAAACAGAAACACCTCCGCTGGCTTTACCATGAAGGGTACCCTCCAAACAGATACTCGAACTCCAGAAACGATACAAAATATTGTTCCACAAATGTGTCAGCCACTCGTTGTTTCGAATAAAATAATAGATTTAATGAGCAAACACAAACATACAAACAGAACTGGGATTCAGTTCAGAATGTTACAGCTGCCTCATGTACACAGACAACCCTCTCCCCTTCCCATACACTTACAACACATGTGAGAGATGCAACCACATAGCCAAACTGGGGGCTAAGCTCTCTTAACTCAGTACTGGCATACCCTGTCAGGTGGAGTGGGATACTACAGTGAATACAGTACCAGTCTCACATAGACCTGCCACGACCGCAATCCAAACACAGAAACACACAGGTACACACAGGTACATTCTTGGACTCTCAGAATAGCATCCTGCCTGAGCAGCTGACACCTGCAAAGCAGACACACAAGCAAACGTTAAGCCAGAGCAGAGCACATGCAACACATAGCTCACAAAGCCTGTGTGCCAAACAGTCACAGGCCATACGGCTTGACAACACACCTGCTACAGTTGTAATAGGTACCTCTATCGTCAGGTACACTGAGGTCCTGCTCACCAGGCTGAACAAGGTGAAGGTCACGCTGAGATGCCCGTCGGGCACTATGATCCACCACATAACACAAGCATACAGGTCACTCCAAGGCATGTAGAAATATGACTCAGTCATTGTCTGTGCCAGTGTGTATGACCTATGACACACCTCCCTGGACTACATGTTAGGGGACATAGACGGTCTCTCTGAGCTTGTGGCACAGGCTGGTATGACCCTCACCTTGAGTAGCATCTTACCCTCACCAAGAATGCTGCCACAATATGTAGACAGGATGATCAGTTTCTACAATTACCGTATGTTTCGGTGACATTCAAAGGGGATCCAATGCCTGTCAGCGTGGGATTACATGCTGGACAAGCCACATTGCTTTGCTAGGGACAGCTTGCACCTGTCACCCATGGGCCATTGTATATTGGCAGAGGCTCTTGCTACACACATAGTGCCTTTGTATGCAAGGCTGACATTACATAGCCACCTACACAGGTATCACACGGGATAGGACACTAATAGTAATGCTACTCAACACCAGCAGTGTAAACCTCAAGATGCATGCAGTGGAAACTGTCCTTAGCATGGGGTATAGCAATATCCGTGCAGTAACAGACTCCTGGTACAAGGCTCCCAGGTGCACACCATCACTGCCAGGTCATACCTCATACCATGCTTGTCATCCCCTACACATGCACCAAACCAGAACAGGGGGGATGTATCCAAAGGCACCTCAGATACACACACCCCCAGGTTGGTGGCACAGCACAAAGCATCAGAGCCTATCCATGTGCAACTAACAGTGGGTTAGACTGCCTTCAGGTTCATAGCCTGGCACACACCACCCTCCCATACCCAAGAAACCCACTTGGCCTTTCTGACAACACTGGGAATATGACGGTCTCTACAAACACCATTATATGGGTGGACTGCAACTACCCAAACATAGAGTGTGAGCATTACTCTAGCTCCAAGACCCTATCTGAAGGGTTCCTAGCATTCATTCCCTGCATTGCTATGGAACAACTTGTTACCACTCACACAAGAGGTGACAACATGCTGCACCTGTTCATCACCAACATGTGGACTATATGCTCCAGACCAGTCGTGTATCCCTCGCTGGTGGGATGACACCATCTACAACTCACACTGTATATTCACATACCACATGCAGCTCCTGCACAGAACACCACAGTCATACAGTTGTGTAATGCATATTCCATGTACTCACATGAGGCAGGCTTCGGACATGGGAACTATTGAAGTTCACAAGTACATATGTGTAGGTGGCACACACATACATCATGTGTGCATTGACATTACTGATATAATGTATGTCGTGCAATATTGGGAACAACACCCCACACACATGGACAAACTGTGTGACAAAAACACACATGGCGTTTGTAGGATACAAACCCCTACCTAAGTATGTTACGACACTTGTGAGAGACGCAGTAGCAGAGTGCGCTATTTGCATTACTGGGAGACTTGCTTTCTCCTGCTGTACTTATAGGGTGCTGACATCATCAGTGTTTAGACAGTGGAATATGCAGCATGTGTTGTGTTGTACTAGTTGCCAAAAGGGACATTTCTCTTACACGTGAAATTGCACACACACTACTCCCCCACACACATAATGAGTACTTGCAGGATTCAAACCCCTACCTAACTATGTTATGACATTTGTGAGAGACGCAGTAGCAGAGCACGCTATTTGCATTACTAGGAGGCTTGTTTTCTCCTGCTGTACTTATAGGGTGCTGACATCATCAGTGTTTAGACAGTGGAATATGCAGCATGTGTTGTGTTGTACTAGTTGCCAAAAGGGACATTTTTCTTGCACGTGGAATTGCACACACACTACTCCCTCACAGACATTCACACACACACTGAGCACTTGCAGGATTCAAACCCCTGCCTAACTATGTTATGACACTTGTGAGAGATGCAGTAGCAGAGCGCACTAGTTGCATTACTGGTAGGCTTGCTTTCTCCTGCTGTACTTATAGGGTGCTGACATCATCAATGTTTAGACAGTGGAATATGCAGCATGTGTTGTGTTGTACTAGTTTCCAAAAGGGACATTTCTCTTACACGTGGAATTGCACACACACTACTCCCCCACACACATTCACACACACACTGACCACTTGCAGGATTCAAACCCCTACCTAACTATGACACTTGTGAGAGACGCAGTAGCAAAGCATGCTATTTGCATTACTGGGAGGCTTGCTTTCTCCTGCTGTACTTATAGGATGCTGACATCATCAGTGTTTAGACATTGGAATATGCAGCATGTGTTGTGTTGTACTAGTTGCCAAAAGGGACATTTCTCTTACACGTGAAATTGCACACACACTACTCCCCCACACACATAATGAGTACTTGCAGGATTCAAACCCCTACCTAACTATGTTATGACATTTGTGAGAGACGCAGTAGCAGAGCACGCTATTTGCATTACTAGGAGGCTTGTTTTCTCCTGCTGTACTTATAGGGTGCTGACATCATCAGTGTTTAGACAGTGGAATATGCAGCATGTGTTGTGTTGTACTAGTTGCCAAAAGGAACATTTCTCTTACACGTGGAATTGCACACACACTACTCCCCCACACACATTCACAAACACACTAAGCACTTACAGGATTCAAACCCCTACCTAACTATGTTATGACACTTGTGAGAGACGCAGTAGCAGAGCGCGCTATTCAAATTACTAGTTATCATTTGTGCTCCTGACATATGTATAGTGTGCTGACATCATTATGTATGAAGAGGTATGTACATCTGTTACTATCCATCAGTACAGAGGAGAGCATATCTATGCATTGACTTTGCACAGGCACTGTGGCCTACTGTACTGCGGAGGCAGACGCCAAATACACTGTGGATAGCCTTCTGTATTCCCTAGGGACAACAGCCTAGTATTGCACTCTGTGGCCATATGTTTACCTGTCAGATGCAAGTATCTGTTGCTCATAGGTTCATAGGTTCATAGGTTCATACTAGGCTATCTGCCCTAGGGCATTTATAAGCCTAGCCAGAATGTGTTTGGCTTTCGCCACCCATTTTAAATTTATTTTGCTATGCCCTTTTTCGAGGTTAGTATACTGTGCCTCTGTCTAACAGTGACACAGAAGTGATACCCGGGGTAAACCTATGATCTCCTATCCACTCATCAAGATTCCTCTTGAAGAGAGTCAATGAGGGACTCTGCCTAACCTGGACTGGGATTTTATTCCAGAGTGAAGGGAGCCTCTGGGTTATGAATCTGTCCCTCCAGCATGTCCTATTTATTTCAGTGCTGAGGTTCAAGTCTCTCGAAAGCGTGGCTCGATGGGATTTGGATTTTCTGAGGTGCAGCATGTCCATTAATTCCAGGTTGGACATGGCTTTATACGTCAGGCACAGATCGCCTCTGAACAGGTGGTATGCCAATAAGTAGAGCTGGAGTTTCTTTAACCGGGCAGCATATGGCATCTGTTTGAGCCCTTTGATCCTCTTGGTGAGGTACTTTGGGGTCTTTCCAGTTGCTGCAGGTGTCTGGTAAGGTACATCCCAAAAGGGCATTGTACTCAATTATGGGCCTGATGAGGGATGAGTAAAGAGGCACGATGACGCCCCTGATCTAGATGTGAATCCTTCATGATTAGGTGGGCTATATAAAATGTTTTTCTAACCACTTTGGCCACGTGGTTGTCAAATGAGAGATTGCTATCAACTTGGGTCCCCAGGTCCCTAATTACTTCTTCTGTACTTAATGGATTACCACCTATGTGGTAATTTGTGGGCACTTTGTTTTGCCAAAGGGGATGACTATACACTTTTGGCGTTTAGCTTGAGGCCATGGCTCTGGCACCAGTTGTCTGTTTCTATGAGGCCCTTTTGGAGGATGCTTGTGTCGGCTGGAGAGTCGATTATGGCGCCCAGTTTGCAGTCATCTGTGAACTTGGTCAGCCACAGTCCTTCCGTGTTGGCCTGTACCTCTGAGAAATATATACTGAACAAGAGAGGTCCCAGGACTGAGCCTTGTGGGACACCACTTGTAACTGGTTTGGAGTCTGACATGGCTCCAGCAATTCTAACCATGTGGGTTCTGTCCTTGAGCAAGTTTGCAATCCATCTAGTGACATAGGAGTTTATATTTAAGCTGGTGAGCTTATCTATAATGCCCGAGTGGGGTATTGTATCGAAGGCTTTTGGCGAGGTCCAGGTAGGCTGTGTGGACCACCTTCCCTCGTCAATGGCCTTGGTGACTGTTTCAAAGAAATCAACCAGGTTTAAGAGGCAGGATCTGCCCTTAACAAAGCCGAACTGGGTAGGATCCAGTGTTTGTAGGTCCCCATATCTTTATTTATGAGGTCCATGATGATCCTTTCCATAGCTTTGCAGACCAAGCTAGTCAGGCTTATGGGGCGATAGTTTCCAGGATCCGTTGAGGCACCACCTTTATGGAGAGGGACCACTGTTGCTGTACGCCACTCTTTGGGCACATATCCTGTAGTAAGGCTGAGATTGAACAGTACTTTTATGTTTGGGTTTAGCTCTTCTTGAGTTCATGTAGGACACAGCCCGGGACACCATCTGGTCCCATTAATGCTGTGTTTTTGCTTTGAGAGGGCGGCTCTTACCTGAGCATCTGAGATGTCAGGGGCAGCACTCTGCTGGGATAGATATTTGCCCTTTGGTGGGAGGGGAGAAGTTTGCGCTGAACTTGTCAGCTAGGATGTTGGCAATGTCTGTGGGTTCGGTGTATTTTTGTCATTTTGGACTAATTCTGAGCATATCTGGGAATTACCACCCAGGTTCCTAACATAACTAAAGAAAGCCTTGTGATTATCCTTAGTGTCCTGTGCAATTTTTCTCTCGAAGCTGGCCTTAGACAATTTTATGTGTGCCCGTAGTTTTTTGCTAATACTGATCAGTGATGCCTTCCCTTTTTGGGATTTTGCTCTATCATTTAGTAGCTTCCTCCTTCTATTGTATAGTTTGTTTATGGCTGGGGTCCACCAGACAGGACGTCTGCCTTTGGAAGATTGGGTCTTGGTTTTATTTGGGATCGCATGATCCATGCATGGACTATGCAGCATGTGTTGTGTTGTACTAGTTGCCAAAAGGAACATTTCTCTTACACGTGGAATTGCACACACACTACTCCCCCACATATCATAACATGCAGCACTGATCAGTATTACTCATATACTGTTTGTGGGTCTTTATTGCCATAGCTTTCCCTATCTCTATGAACAACTTGTGTACTGTGGAAGATGTTTGCATATGAGTGGGATCCAGTACTTTACT
The DNA here is from genome assembly GCF_019279795.1 of Protopterus annectens. NCBI lineage: Eukaryota > Metazoa > Chordata > Ceratodontiformes > Protopteridae > Protopterus > Protopterus annectens. Next base: position 689,687,010 of record NC_056743.1, read on the forward strand.
TATGTCTCTGTTGTAATTTCACTGTGTGCACTGGGCAGATTTCTGTATTGTGGGAGGTTCCTGTGTTAACACATACAAATGCCAGATATGTGTGTGCAACTGCTGAACTGTGACATGGCCTAAGTGTGTGAGCATGCCCAGTTCACAGTTTCTATGGCTTCTTGACTGACACGTCTCATTTATCTAAGTGTGCGAGCATGCCCAGTGTGAACTTTCCTTATGTTGGGATCTGTGGTCCACCACATTTGTGTTTGTGTGTGGACGCCATCTATATTTCACATGTACAGTTGAGTGTTGGACATCAGGTTGTGTTCTTACTGCCCAACTGCTTTGTGTCTGAACCTAACAGGCATTATGCTGTGCCTGCAGGGTTGCCATGGGACAGTTTGCATACAGTTGTCAACATCCTTTCCTACTGACCAAACAGTGTATTTTCGTATAGTGTACTGGTTCAGTACTTTCACTGTGGTGGACAGTATCATCGGTTTCAGTCCTATCACTGCTTGTAATATTTATAGTGAGCACACCAGACTGGTTGAGGGCCAGTTGTGCAGATATGACCATGTTGCATTTTGTTCAGATATGGACAGCATAGTACATGATTGTCCGACATTGTTAATGTATTCCACAACTTGTGTGGACAGTGACAAACAATGGCCATGTGCCCTAGTCCATTTGTAATGCTAGTCAGAGAGTGTTTGTCCTTCAACACACATTTACTGGTGTTTGCCATGACATATGTCAAGGTTAGTGTGCTGTGCCTCTGTCTACCCGTGACATACAGGTGATATCCAGGGTACACTTACCATCTCCCATCCAGTCATCATGATTCCTCTGGATGACAGTCAATGAGGGACTCCCTGGATAACCTGTACTGGGAGTTTAGTCGTGAGTGGAGTGAGCTTCTGGGTTATGGACCAATCGGTACAGCATGTCCTGTTTATGTCTGTGCTGGGGTTCAGGCCTGTCAGCTGCATGGGTCACCAGCATTCAGATTTTACATGGTGCCAAATGTCCATTGATACCAGCTTGGTCATGGCTTTATACATCAGGCACAGTTCACCTCCAGCCAGGCGGTATGGCACTGTATGGAGCTGCAGTTTGTTTAATCAGGCAACACATGGCATCTGTTACAGCTCTGCGATCCTCCTGGTGGGGTATTTGTGGGGTCTTTCCAGTTGATGCAGGTGTCTGCTAAGGTACATCCCTCAAGGGCCATTGTACGCAATTGTGAGGCTGCTGATGGATGACTGGAGAGGCACATTGACCTACCCTGACCTAGCTGTGCTTACCTTCATGATTAGGTGGGTATATGATATGTTTCTGTAACCACTACAGACACATGGTTGTCACATGCAGGATATCTATCACCTTGTGTCCCCAGGTCTCTTATTGCTCGTGATGTACTTACTGGGTTAACACCTATGTGGTAATTTCTGGCCATGTACTGTGTTTCCACAGGGGATGACTATACACTATTCTGCATTTAGCTTGTTGACATGGCTGTGGCACCACTTGTCTGTTTCTATGTGTGCCTTTTGTAGGTTGCTTGTGTCAACTGGAGGGTCAGATATGGTGGGCAGTTTGTAGTCTTCTGCGAACCTGTTAAGACAGAGTCCTTCCATGTTGGCCTGTACCTATGTGACATATATAGCATACAAGAGAGGTCCCAGGACCATGCCTTGTGGGATGCCAGTTGTACCTAGTTTGCAGTCTGACATGGCTGCAGCATGTCTGACCAGGTCAGTTCTGTCCTTGAGCTGGTTTGCAACCCATCTACTTGGATAGGGGTTTATAGTTAGGCTGGTGAGCTTATCTGTACTGACCAACTAGGGTATTGTATGGAAAGATTTAGCAAGATCCAGATAGGCTGTGTGATCCACATTCCCCACATCAATGGCCTTGGTGCATGTTTCACATGAGTCAGACATGCGTAAGGGGCAGGATCTGCCCTATGACAACCACACTGGGTAGGGTCCAATGTCTGTAGGTACCCAATCTCGTTATTCCTGAGATCCATGATCATCCTCTCCATTACTTTGCCAACCTACATAGTCAGGGTTGAGGGGTGATAGTTTGCAGTATCCATTCAGGCACCACCTTTGTGGTGAGGGACCACTGTTGCTGTACACTGCTCTTTGGGTACATATCCTGTGGTAAGACTGATAGTGCGCAGTAGTGCTATTTGGTGTTCCATTCTTCTTACAGTACTTGTTGGACACAACCCAGGACACCATCTGGTACCATTGATGCTGTGTGGTGTGCTTTGTAGATGCTGGCTGTTACCTCAGCATCTGCAATGTCAGGGGGCCAGCACTCTGCTGGGATATATATTTGGCAGTAAGGTGCTGGTGGGGAGTTTGCAAAGAATCTGTTAGGTTGGATGTTGGCAATGTGTGTGGGTTTGGTGTATTGTTTGTGATATTTGCAGAGCATATCTGTGGTTTATCACCGTGGTTCCTACCATCAGGTTGGACAGCTGTGTGATAATCCTTTGTGTCCTGCACAATTTGTATCGTCATAGATTCATAGGTTCATACTAGGCTATCTGCCCTGGCCATGTCTGAGCATGGACAGACTGTGTGTGAGTTTCAACACCCCTTGCAATGTGCATATTATGCCCATTTAGGGTTTACTTTACTAGATGTGATACAGGGATGGCCCCCAGTGTACACCTACTATCTCCCATGCACTTCACCAGATTTCTCTTGTTGAGTATGAGTGTGGAGCTCAGCCTATCATGGACTGGGATTCTGTTCCAGAGTGTAAGGAGCCTCTGGGTTATGGATCTGTCCCTCCAGCACATATTATTTATCTATGTGTGGAGGCTCAGATATCTCACTGTGGTGTCTCTGCTGGATTTGGGGTTTCTGCAGTGGAGCATGTCCATTCATTCTGGATTGGACATGGCCTTGTACATCAGGCATACATCGCCTCTGACTGGGCAGTATGCTTGTGAATTGGGCTGTGGTTTCTTCAGCCAGGCTGCAGATGTCAAATGTTTGGACCCTTTATCCTGTTGGTGAGGTACATTTGGGGTCTTTCTAACTGCTGCAGGTGTAAGGTAAGGTACATCCGAACTGGGGCATTGTTGTCATTTATGGGCCTGATAAGGGAAGAGTATGGGGGCACATTGACCTCTCTTGATCTACATGTGCATCCTTTCATATTAAGGTGGGCAATATAGCAGGTCTTCCTGGCCACCTTGGCAATGTGAGTGTCACATGATGGGTTACCGTCCACTTGTGTCCCTAGGTCCCTGATTACTTCTTCCATACATAATGGATTGCCACCTATGTCATACTTTGTGTGTGCCTTGTTTGGTATTTGTTGAGACATTCATACTCTGCAGTGTCTTCAGGAAGGCTGGCTGGGGTTCCTGGGTTTGTGAGTGTGGTCTGTCGCAGGCTGCAAACAGGGACGCAGTTTGAGCCACTGTTACTTGCCCGTGGATAGTCCATGCTGCTTCTTGCTGTGGTACCAACCTGGGGGTGTGGTTATCCTTGACAATTACTGATAGCCACACTCCTATTGTAGTGTGTTCCATGTTTTGGAGCTGTAGAGCATGGTGTGATGCATAACCTGGTAGTATTAGGGTGCTCTTCTGGGCCTTGACCCAGGTTTCTGTTACAGAACAGATATTACCATTCTCCATGCTGTGGTGGGTTTGGTCTGCATGCACCTTGCATGTTAGACTTCTGGCGTTGGGTAGCATTACGTCCAGGTTGTTATCCCTTGTGCTACCTATGGTGGTGGGTTTGTGTTTCCAGCCTTAACTATTCAAGGCACAGTGGGGGTGACAACAGCCTTTGCCAGTATCCACACAACCAGGTGTGCTGGGTACGTGCCATCCCTAGCAGGTGGGGCATCATGTCTTGCTCAGCATGTCATCCCAGGCTGTCAGCCATTTGTTCCCCCTTGCTAACAGCAATACTTCAGCCAATTATTGTACTTGATCTTGTTGTCTTCATAGTATGGCATCATGCTTGGTGAGGGTGAGATGTTAGGCAGGGTCTTCATGTTTGCATATACTAGATGATGTTACATTGCTTAACACATGGCATTCATGCCTCTGTCGGATGCACATACTACACTCCCTGTACATGTTTGACAGCAGGTTGTGTCATGTTAGGCGTCCCTGTTACTATATGAGTGAGTCAGAGAGGGGTATCATTCCCAGGGTTCCTACTGAGCCAGTGTATGTGCTATGCGTTGCCTCTTTGCCAAGGCCAGGGCATACTGGGCACACCTCCTTCTGCCTACTGGAGCAGGCTCAGGTTGTTCCTCCAAGTCACGCTCTGCCTGTGATGGCCTTGGCAATGGTGGAGGGCTGTTTGTCCCGGCCCTATGCTGGTCCTGCTGCAGCTGTTTTTGCAAAATCATATTATGTAGCATAGCACATACCATGACAATTTGGGTACATGTAGTTGGTGAGTACTGCAAGGCTCCACCAGATGTGTCCAGGCACCGGAACCATGATTTGAGCAGCCCAAACACACACTCTATTACATTTCGTGTTTGTGCGTGTGCCTCATTATGGCGTTTTTGTTCAGGTGTGTGTGTGTTTCTGATGGGTGTCATCAGCCACGGCTCCAGTGCATATCCAGCATTCCCCACTAGGTGACCATGTGGGATGTCCCCATTGGCAAATGTCTGGTACAGCTGCGTCAAATGCCAGATATGGGAATCATGGTAGCTCCCAGTGCAGCCAGCACACACATTCATTATTATGCCCTGGGCATCACACATGACCTGGCAGTTGATGGAGGGGAAGCACTTGCAGTTAATGTAGGTCCTACCCCGCTCACCGTCTGGTGCTTTGATGCATATGTGCGTGCAGTCTATTGCACCCACTACCTCAGGGTATTCCACTATTTGATGGAAGAGACGCATATTGCTGGCCAATACCTCACGGGAATTGGGGAAATATACATGCTCACCGACATGTGCTGACATGACATCCAGGAGCTGGTGCAGTACCGTGGAGGCTGATGCCTGTGATATCCCCATCATATCACCAGTTGGTCTCTGGAAGGTACCTGTTGTTAGTATTCTTAGGCCAACACATACCTTGGTTTCCACTGGGATGGGTTCCCCTCTGTTGGTTCTGTGTGTGAGGCGTAGCCTGCACAGCTCAACAATTTGCTGCAGGAGGTCTCTGTCCACTCTATAGTGCTCCACTATCTCCAGCTCATGTAACCCCTGGTAGGTGACCCTGGGCCTGTACACTTTTCTCCGTCTCCTCACTGTGGGTTGTCTGGCAGCATTTGCATTGTCACCACACTCAGCAAGTCTCCTATGTCTCCTTATAACAGCTGTGGCAGCCCCTAGCATGTTTGGTCTGAGTGCAGCTTTTTCAGTTTTCACTTCTACTAGCTTACTCCTGTCTTGCAGTGTCTCTTGAGAGAAACATACTGCAATGCTGTTTGCAGTGTTTTAAGTGCTGGGCTGGGCTAGTATTCTGCCTGTGTAATTGCCTGCTTCTAATTATTTTCACCTGCTAGCTCTACCAGTATTCCCTGCTAGCTTCCTACTATTTCTTCTGCTTCCTTTTTCTTCTCTGTTTCCTCAGGGGGGAGCAGTGCGCATACCAGCGGAAACACGTTCACAGTGGCTACCACGAGCGCACACATGCTTACACGGACTAGACTCTGCTTATTCAGGTTAAAATGCACGCACACCAGTGCATACAGGTTTATATATCTTTACACAGGCTCCTACATGCTTACTCTGCCTTACACGAGCACACTCTGACTTACTCGCGCCTCCCAGCGCACACACGCGCGCATGCACGCACAGCAAGAAACTTTGGTGTTGGCCACAGTGTACACCTTCCATTTCTTGACTTTCCCATGCTTATCTGTTGACACTCCTCTTTCTTTGCTGTGTGATTGACATCTTTCACATACCACTTTGCTCCAATGAGCTTGATTTCTTCCTGACATTCCCCCCTGTGATGTCACCTATCTCCTACTCTGTTACTCCCCCTTATCTAACTCTTACACTACACGGAATGTGCTCATTTGCTATGTGATAGTGTGATTCACTATCCTACCACTCATTTACATAGGATTGCCTACTAATGCTTAGTTACGTGTCTTACACTCAGCTTTCCCCCTTAGCAACCACTAAACGGTGGCCATGTTGTTTTCGGTCTGCTAGTCCCTGCATTGCAAATCCATGTATTACACATTTGTGGGTTTCAAACCTTTATTTTTATGTCTTATTTAGCGCAGCCCATTTGCTCGGGGCTGCGCTGTGTTTAAACATCGCCGCTCGCAAAAAAAAAAAGAAATTATTTCATGTTTGTATCGGGTTGCCATGCCAATGGCCACATATTTGGCCATTGGCATGCTGCCTGATACATATGCACACTTTATTTGGAGCTGTCATGGCTCCATTGTGTTATTTGCAGTAACGTACTCAGTTGTCAACTGAGTACATTTCTGCACCTAACACGACTCTTACACAGGCTGGTTTCAGCTTTGTGGATCGCTAATCTACCTCATTTGCATGCCTTTCAGCTGCAAGTGAGGTAATTAGCATATCCATGCCCTGCCCGTGTAAGAGACATTTTAGCTGGTCTCTTACATGGGATTTTGGGCTGTTCCTGGATTGCGATGGCTGCATGGAGTCTTACACGACTCTTAGACTCCGTGCAAGCCATCGTGAATCCTGCCCTGCGTTACAGATGTTGATTCTGAAGTAACAACTTTTCCCAATGTGCACAATATTTCTTCTGTTCAACTCACCACCACTGAGGCTGATTTGCTAAATAAAGGGTTAAATGTTGTACCCATTTTTGGTTTTGAAGAGTTGTTTGCAAGTGATGTCAGTTTTTGTAGAAATTTGAGCTTGAAGTTATTTATTCATAATAAAGAGGTTTCTTTTGATACAGCTCATAAAGAGTTCAGATGCAGGAAGTCTAATTGTATATCTCCTTTAATAAATCAGTCACTGATTTCCAGCAACAAGTATTGAAAGATTTACACTTTAATTTTTAGATCTAATATGCTACATCCAGAAGGAATTTAACCAGACCCCAACAGGATACTTTGAAGAATTAAAAAAAATAAATAAACAAGTGGTAATCAATAAGGCTGACAAAGGGGGTGCTGTTGTTGTATGGGATTGGGCCATGTATTTGGCTGAAGCTCAGAGGCAGCTTTTGAACTATCATTTTTATAGTAAGATGGTGTTGGATCCTACACAAAAATTCAAGGCAGATACTGATACATTTTTACAACTAGCCTTGGATGAGGGAATTATTTCTAAAGCTGTGGTATTCCATCTAATGGTTCAAGACCCATTACAAAAATATTTTTACATGCTCCCCAAAATTCACAGAGCTTTTATGCATCCACCAGGAAGACCAGTAGTGTCCAGGTGTGGACCATTAACTGAACCATTATCAGTTTATTTCACCCAATATTTACAGCCATTGTTAAAGGGGGTTTGTTCTAGAATTCAAGATACTACCCAATTTTTAAATATCATACAGGATATGCAGTTGGAGTAAGAGTGGTATATGTGTACATTAGATGTGTCTGCCTGTTATGCTAGTATACCACAATGGGCAAGCCTTATGGCTTTGGAATATTGGTTTGACAGGATACCCCTCTACAGTCCTGGATTTAACACATTTCTTTTTTGTTTGAATGAACGTGTTCTTACTAAGAATACATTTTATTTCAATGGGGAATGTTATTTACAACTAAAGGATATGGTGATGGGTGCTTCTTTTCCCCCCATATATGCTAACCTTTTTATGGCTTTTCTGGAGGAACATATAATATATGACCTAAGCCATAACGTTTTTTTGGATGCAGTTGATAATTGGCGGGGGCACCTAGATGATTGTTGGATGGCTGGAATCAGACCTCATATATTTAACTGAATTTGAATATTTAAATGAAAAAAGTGGGAGACAGAATTTACAGTTAAATATAATCTCATGCATATCACATTTTTAGATGTAGATATTCAGAAAAGTAATGATGGTATGTTACATAGTACAATTTTTATGAAATATCCCCAGTTTAATACTTTATTACAAGATGGTAGCTGTCATTCTGGCATACTATCTGTAACATTCCAAAATCTCAGTTTTAAAGGATACATAAAATTTGTTCAGAGGAGGAGGAATGTGTGATGTCTCCACTCTGGGCCAGTAATCAAGGAGCCTGAATCCTTACCACTGACACTGGAGAGGGACATTCACTTGGAATACAAATGAATACACTCAGTATTTCCAGATGCAGACTTCTCTGCATCAAGCACAATTTCTCTTAAGAGCACATAGGGAACGTACTCAGCCTGGGTTCTGTATTTCTCTGTCTCCCTCCAGGTCCCCAGTAAGACTCCTCACTGGTGCAGCTGCAGATTTAAGTCCTCAGCTGAGTGCCCAAACCAAGTCCTCCACCACTCTCTCTGTGAAACCAGTGCTTTGTGTCCCTGCTTCAAGTAGTTGACACACACACACAAACACACACACACGCACACACACACACACACACACACACACACACACACACACACACACACACACACACACACACACACACACATTGTGAGATTTGGTTTGCACACACACACACACACACACACACACACACACACACACACACACACACACACACACACACACAAACACACACACACACACACACACACACACACACACACACACACACACTCACACATGCACGCACGCACACGCACACACACACACACACACACACACACACATGAATGCACATGTGCACACATATGCATGCATGCATGCATACACACACACACACACACACACACACACACACACACACACACACACACACACACACACACACACCTGGGGAAGGCTGGCACGGGTTTACTAGGTATGTCCCCTTGTGCCCAGACTATAGGGTAGTTATCACTGCCACCGAGCACTACAAAGCTAGGTACCTAAGGCTTTTGCAAGGGTACCCAATTATACTACATGCAATTAATGTTAACACAAATGGTAATGTTGACCAAACAGCAAGGCTTTCAGGAGAGGCAAGAGTTATCACCAAATACATATATGCAAATACTCTCAAAACGTAAACATTTTCTAAAAAGGACCAGCCACAATAAAAAGCTTAAATATATTTAATAATAAATAATAAAAGAACAAACAAATACTAAATATCCATTTACAGTAACAGCAGGGTTTCAGTCACAGGAAATAGTAAAAATAACACTGATGGAAAGTTTCACACAGTTATAGAAAACAGTACTTCTAATCTCAGTATGTTTTCCTGACTAAGCTAAAGGAATTACTGTTTCCTAGTTAAGTTACTTACTACCACAAGGCAATATTAAGTGAGTGAGTGGTCCTTCTGTCAGATCTGGGACAGAATACAGAATATTATTTTTGGCCTACTGAAAGAAATCACACACATCTGGTCATCTGACTGTTTCCCATGCTATCACCAACATAGAAGCTGACAGTATTTTAGCACCTATGTGTTACCATGCACTCAGATAGAGCTTTCCTCACATCTCTTGGAAGTCATAAAACCATAAAACCATTTCATTCTTCCTACAGGAGCTACAGCCTATTCTCTAGCACAGGCATTGTGTTTCTGGCTCCATTCAAAACTGTGGGATAACATCTTTATGGCTAAACCCATAAAGTAATTTAATTTCAGATATATTTTAAAGTTTGCTGAAGGTTGATTGTGATTAACCTCTGCCCTGCCAGTATCCTCTGTTGAAACATATAGATTTAATTCAGTTGCAATAATGCATGTAAATTTATTTTCCTTCCAGCAGGGCACTCTCCTGGTACATCTTCATACAAGCAAACCTCACAAATACATTTTCAGTGCAAGCATCTGTACAAATCAGTTTAATATATGTAGATACATGTTCATATCTCTTTAAGAAACCTCCTGTGGGCATGTACTAAGTGTACTGATTACTAAGCATGTGCAAGGACAGAGCGCCATTATGTAGTTAGCTGTTGAAATATAAGTGTGCATGTGTGTAAGCTCTGTCTGTTAATCAGTTTGTTTATTTTTATTGAAGCTGTTATCCATCCTGATGTGTTTCTAGCAGGAACATATCTAATGGCCAGAAAGAACTCCAGTTTCTCTACTTTGACTTTGAGAGGCACATAACCACTGCATGTTTAATTCACATAATAGGTCAGAAATGAATTTTCAATAATTAAACTCACTCAAACTATTTCTTATTTGCTAAATGTCAAACAAAGCATACAGACTGCTCTAAATGATATGTCAAAATGTCCAATATTGCTAGAATTATTCAAATTACTATGGAAAATGTTTGAAATAAAGTCAGAATTGCATAACATGAATAAAATAAAGGGAAACAACTGTATTTTTTTCACTAAGCATGCACTTTCTTTTATTAACTGAGGCTATCTGAGTTATCAGAAGTGTATGAAGTGTTTGCATGTTTGTGCAGTGTTACAGTAAAGTTATTTCACAAATACAGGCATTTCAGAGGATATTTCACAAAGTACAGTGTTTTGAAGTGTTTATTGTGCATTTGTGTGTTACTTCAAGCTGCAGAGAGACAACTTATTTGTACATAATTGCAAGGGTCATATTTTAGTGTGTGCCTAAACACATATTTTGTTGGCATGCCTGAAGGTTTTTGAAAACCAGGTCCACTAGTGTTTGATAATAATATTGCTGAGAACTGGAGAGTGTTTGAGCAAGAGTACCACATTTTCATACAGACTGCATTTTCTAATACAAATGACTGTACAAAGGCATTTATTCTACTTAATTTAGCTGGGTCAGAAGCCGTAGAAAGGAAACGTTCATTTGTGCATACACCTGCTGTCTATGCTGGAGAGGGGGAAACCATCATATTGTTGTAAAGGCTGAGTCAAGGGAGGACACTGAGTGCTTAAAATGTAAATTTTGAGAAATGTGTAACCCCCAGACAAATTTTACAATGGAGAGGGACTTATTTTACATAAAGGATCAAAAGCCAAGTGAAACTTTTACAGCATATTTAACTGACTTGGGAAATAAAGCTAAAATGTGCAGATTTTGTGATTTAAGAGATGATTTGATAAAGGACAGACTTGTGTGTGGTATTAAAGATGATGCTGTGAGAAAGAGTTTGCTTCATGACAGTGATTTAACTTTGAATAAGGCCATTGAGATTTGTCAGATATATGAGCTCACAGAAAAGTACACAAATATGCTTACAAATGAGAATAGCTTTAGAAGTTACTGCACAAAAGCTCACATATATAGTATGCAGCATGTGGTTAAAAGAAACACGCCCAGGCACATGGCAGCAACTGTAGTCCATGCCACACCCATTGGTAAACCTCAGAGCTTTCTAGCAAGTTCCAGAGTTCGCATGACCTTAGTGAAGCATACGAGTGAGTCAGCAAACTCAAAGCATGGGCCCCAATCTAGTTTCATTGCCAGATGTCACATAATTGTAACAGTCATGAATCTAAAAGGGAAAAGTGCTTAGCTTTTGGTCAATAATGCCACAAATGTAATAAATGGAGTTATTTCAAAAGGTTTTGTAAATCAAAGGGTGCACATTATTTTTCCTAAAGACAGCATTTTAAGAAATTAGTTGATCAATTAGACAGCAGTAATGTGTCATCTCTTACTCTTTATGTTGATGATGTGTCAGTGCTTAATGAGACAGTCAATGCAGTTGATTTATGGGCCAAAAATTACTTTTTTTGTATGGTTCGGATAAATGGCAAATCCATAGAGTTCAAAGTTGATACTGACTCAAAGTGTAATGCTATGTCTTTAGAAACATTTGCTAAAGTAAGTGTTGGTGAAAGTCTTGATTTGGCAAAGTGTGTGAAGCTTGTTGCATATCGTGGTGAAGAGATTAAAACTGAAGGCTCAGTAGTGCTTTCATGTTACTCTGCAGGTAGAAGTTACAGCTTACTATTTTATGGGTCAAGAGGCATGTCCAGTCATTATTAGGCCTCAGAAAAACTTTGAAAATGGGACTGCTTTCATTTAATAAGGAAGTCTACCAAGTTATCTTCAAAGACCACTACTCTAATTTTACCTAGTCTGTTTTTTTCTACCTATGCTGATCTATTCAAAGACAAATTAGACAAGCTTCCAGTTGTGTACTGCATGAAATTAGACCTGGGTGTCAGTCCAGTTATCAAGCCAGCCAGAAAAGTTCCAATAGCTATGCAGACTAGAGTCAAAGCCAAACTAGATAAAATGGTGCAACAAGGTGTGATGTGTCCAGTTAAAACTCCAACTGAGTGGGTTTGTTCCATGGTGGTAGCTCATAAGAAAAGCTCAGACAGCATCAGAATATGTATTGACCCATGAGATTTGAACAAGGCACTAAAAAGACATCATTATCCATCATCAATGACTATTCATAATAATTTTGAGTCTGAGACAATTTCAAGGGGAGTGTTGTTTTTGCTGGTAATTATGAGTGACAGTTTGTCAAGAGGAGAGTTTTTGTTGGGGCTGAAAAGCATAAGTTTAGTTTGGAAGCATTCAGAGACAGATGGTTTTCAGGCATCCATTGCTCAGTTGCAGAGAATGCGGCTTGAGTGAGATGTGTGAGATTTGTGAGGGAGGGGGAGGAAGAGATTATAGTAGAGTCATCTGCGTGTTGAATAAGAGTGGAATATGGGATGGCTTGATGGAAATCATTAATGAATATGTTGAATAATAGGGGGCCAAGAATGGAGCCTTGGGGGATGCCTGTTGGTGTATTGAGGAAGGGTGAGGAGGCCTTTTCCATTTTACTGCTTGTTGTCTATTTGTCAGGTAGCTTGAGAAACCACTGGATGGTGGAAGGGGAAAGGTATAGTTTAGTGAGTTTGGTAAGGAGTAGGGTATGGGAAATAGTATTGAACGCCTTTGAGAGGTCGAGGATAAGAGAGGATACAAAGTGACAGGAGTCACGGGCTTTATTGATTGTTTCAAGGAAGGAGAGGAGGGCTGTGGAGGTGCTATGGTCTGGTCGAAAGCCATGTTGTGTGGGGGTTAGAAGTTGGTTATTGGTAAGATAGAGTAGAAGTTGTTTATGTACACACTTTTTGAGTAATTTAGAAATAGGGACAGGATAGTGATTGGCCAAAAGTTTTGAATGTCATTGTTGTTACTGCCTTTTATGGAGCGGTATAATGAAAGCTTTCTTCCAGAGTTGGGGAACGTGACTCTCTGAGATGGAATGATTAATAAGTATGCTAATAGGGAGGGCAATTGCATCAGAAGCTGCTTTTAAAAAGCAGGAGGGGATTTCATCGGGGGCATTTGAGCCTGGTTTTATTTTAAGGAGAAGTTTTTTGATAGTACAAATAGAAATGGGATTGATAACAAAAGGTGAAGGTTGTGTAGTTGAGGTGCTTGGGGAGGGAGAGGTGGGCTGGGGATGAGTTACTGAGTTATTAGTGAAAGTTGATGTTAGTTTATTGATGGTATTTATGAAAAAGCAGTTAAATTGGTTTGCTAACTCCATATCAGATGCATTTAGGTTAGGACATGGGTTTTCAGTTTTGCCTGGGTTGAGGAGAGATGAGATTCCTTTCCAGAAAAGTTTGGGATTGGTACTGTGGTTAGTTTGGAGGGTGGTAAAGTATGATCTAGATCAGTAGCAATTAGTTTTTAACTTTGTTACATAGGCTTTTATATTCAGTGAGAATGGTGATGGTTTTATTTTTTTGATAACGTGCCCAGGTTCTGTCACGGAGTCACATGGTACTGAAGTGTTTTTAGTTAGCCATGGGACTGGATTACTCTTGATCCAATTAGTTTTTGGGAAAATGAGTTTAGTAGGTTTATAAAGGTGGTGTTAAAATAGGTAAGGGCCTTGTTGAGTGGAAGGGTCTTTAGAGGGTTCCAGTTTGTGGTTTTTAGTGTATATGTGAAAGTGTCTGGGTCGAAGTTTTTTAGGCAGCAAGTGGTAATATAGGAATGGGTAAGTTGGACAGAAGAGGGGAGATGATGAGCAAATGTGGGGAAATGGTCAGCTAGTGGGTCTGGAAGAATGCCACTGTCAGAGAAATTGTGAGGATGGGATATTAAGATCCAGTCTAAGATAATTCCATTGGTAAAGTTTTTTTGTGGGTCTGGTGGTGAGATTGATTAACTGGGTGAAATTATATAAGTTAATGTTAAGTGAGTTAGTGGGAGCTAGGATTGTGTCTCAGTTTATGTTAACATCACCCAGGGTTATGGTTTCATGAGTGATATTAGAGGAGACCCAGGATAGAATGTCTTCGAGGGTTGAGATGTTATCACCAGGGGGGATATAGAGGGAGAGGACAAATATGAGCTTATGCTTGTTTAGGTGTAATAGGGCTAGTATCAATTCTGATTTACTGAAACTAGGGAGGGTTTGGTGTGGGAGTGATAAGGAGGGAGGCAGAGTATAACATTGCAACCCCACCACCTCTAGGAGTTCTGTCATTTCTTAGTATACGGTAGTTAGGTGGAAGCAGCTCAAAATCTTTATGTGGGCTTAAGCCAGGTTTCTGAGATTGAGAGAATATCTGGTTGATTATGTAGTAGCCAGGCTTGTAGGCTTGGGATTTTATTACAAAGGCTTTGAGCATTTAGCACAGTGAAGTGAAAGGATTTACCAGTTGGCTGATAGGAATGGGGTAGAGGGGTTGGATTTGAACAGGAAGAGGGGTTGGAATTAGGATGGATGTCTCCAGAGAGAAGGATAGAGATATAACTTTGGGAGAGATATTGTCTGAGGTAGTGTCGGCTGATGCAGTGAGAGATATTTGTTGGGTATTTGGCTGAAATAGTTTATAGTTACATTTTTGGTTAGGACTCTATAGGGGAAGAGCATATAGGTGTTGAGGAGAAAGAGACAAGGGGATATATGGATGGAGTTCTGCCTGTCATTATTGAGAATAGATGTAGTGGTATGGAACTGGGTATTGTGTTTTAAATGTGTAGATTGGGTTAAGTAGTTTAGGTAGGAGGGTTGTTAGCATAAGTATTTGTATAAGGATGGATTGAGTTTTGAGGGACATGGTCATTTTTAAATATGGATGGTGGGGTATAATTTAGTTTGAGCTTAGCTTAGGGTGCTGGGTTATAGTTTAAGGGTGTATCAGAGACTTAGTGGGAGAGCATAGCCTTTTTAATACTTTTAGTGGGGGAGGAGATTTAGAAAAAGATTTGATTGGGCTGTATGAGAGATGGGAGTGGCCACACAAGTATAAATGTAGAGAACCTGGGGTGGGTGGGAACTGGGGGGTAGGAGTAGGGGATTGGAGTGAGCCTGCAGGGCGAAGAGAGCGGGTAGACCCAAAAGAAGTAACAAACAGGATGTTGAAAGAACATTCAGTGTAGAGGAAGTTGAGTATAGAGGAAGGTAAGCAAGGAGGATAGAGGGGTGGTTAGGATAACTGTTAAGGGGGAAGGATATTGTGTTTTCACATTTTTAACGTGACTCTCTGAGATGGAATGATTAATAAGTATGCTAATAGGGAGGGCAATTGCATCAGAAGCTGCTTTTAAAAAGCAGGAGGGGATTTCATCGGGGGCATTTGAGCCTGGTTTTATTTTAAGGAGAAGTTTTTTGATAGTACAAATAGAAATGGGATTGATAACAAAAGGTGAAGGTTGTGTAGTTGAGGTGCTTGGGGAGGGAGAGGTGGGCTGGGGATGAGTTACTGAGTTATTAGTGAAAGTTGATGTTAGTTTATTGATGGTATTTATGAAAAAGCAGTTAAATTGGTTTGCTAACTCCATATCAGATGCATTTAGGTTAGGACATGGGTTTTCAGTTTTGCCTGGGTTGAGGAGAGATGAGATTCCTTTCCAGAAAAGTTTGGGATTGGTACTGTGGTTAGTTTGGAGGGTGGTAAAGTATGATCTGCGATCAGTAGCAATTAGTTTTTTAACTTTGTTACATAGGCTTTTATATTCAGTGAGAATGGTGATGGTTTTATTTTTTTGATAACGTGCCCAGGTTCTGTCACGGAGTCACATGGTACTGAAGTGTTTTTAGTTAGCCATGGGACTGGATTACTCTTGATCCAATTAGTTTTTGGGAAAATGAGTTTAGTAGGTTTATAAAGGTGGTGTTAAAATAGGTAAGGGCCTTGTTGAGTGGAAGGGTCTTTAGAGGGTTCCAGTTTGTGGTTTTTAGTGTATATGTGAAAGTGTCTGGGTCGAAGTTTTTTAGGCAGCAAGTGGTAATATAGGAATGGGTAAGTTGGACAGAAGAGGGGAGATGATGAGCAAATGTGGGGAAATGGTCAGCTAGTGGGTCTGGAAGAATGCCACTGTCAGAGAAATTGTGAGGATGGGATATTAAGATCCAGTCTAAGATAATTCCATTGGTAAAGTTTTTTTGTGGGTCTGGTGGTGAGATTGATTAACTGGGTGAAATTATATAAGTTAATGTTAAGTGAGTTAGTGGGAGCTAGGATTGTGTCTCAGTTTATGTTAACATCACCCAGGGTTATGGTTTCATGAGTGATATTAGAGGAGACCCAGGATAGAATGTCTTCGAGGGTTGAGATGTTATCACCAGGGGGGATATAGAGGGAGAGGACAAATATGAGCTTATGCTTGTTTAGGTGTAATAGGGCTAGTATCAATTCTGATTTACTGAAACTAGGGAGGGGTTTGGTGTGGGGAGTGATAAGGAGGGAGGCAGAGTATAACATTGCAACCCCACCACCTCTAGGAGTTCTGTCATTTCTTAGTATACGGTAGTTAGGTGGAAGCAGCTCAAAATCTTTTATGTGGGGCTTAAGCCAGGTTTCTGAGATTGAGAGAATATCTGGTTGATTATGTAGTAGCCAGGCTTGTAGGCTTGGGATTTTATTACAAAGGCTTTGAGCATTTAGCACAGTGAAGTGAAAGGATTTACCAGTTGGCTGATAGGAATGGGGTAGAGGGGTTGGATTTGAACAGGAAGAGGGGTTGGAATTAGGATGGATGTCTCCAGAGAGAAGGATAGAGATATAACTTTGGGAGAGATATTGTCTGAGGTAGTGTCGGCTGATGCAGTGAGAGATATTTGTTGGGTATTTGGCTGAAATAGTTTATAGTTACATTTTTGGTTAGGACTCTATAGGGGAAGAGCATATAGGTGTTGAGGAGAAAGAGACAAGGGGATATATGGATGGAGTTCTGCCTGTCATTATTGAGAATAGATGTAGTGGTATGGAACTGGGTATTGTGTTTTAAATGTGTAGATTGGGTTAAGTAGTTTAGGTAGGAGAGGGTTGTTAGCATAAGTATTTGTATAAGGATGGATTGAGTTTTGAGGGACATGGTCATTTTTAAATATGGATGGTGGGGTATAATTTAGTTTGAGCTTAGTTTAGGTTGCTGGGTTATAGTTTAAGGGTGTATCAGAGACTTAGTGGGAGAGCATAGCCTTTTTAATACTTTTAGTGGGGGAGGAGATTTAGAAAAAGATTTGATTGGGCTGTATGAGAGATGGGAGTGGCCACACAAGTATAAATGTAGAGAACCTGGGGTGGGTGGGAACTGGGGGTAGGGTAGGGGATTGGAGTGAGCCTGCAGGGCGAACAGAGCGGGTAGACCCAAAAGAAGTAACAAACAGGATGTTGAAAGAACATTCAGTGTAGAGGAAGTTGAGTATAGAGGAAGGTAAGCAAGGAGGATAGAGGGGTGGTTAGGATAACTGTTAAGGGGGAAGGATATTGTGTTTTCACATTTTTGAGTGGAATGGTCAACATTACTAGGTGTTAGTAGACTCTTACTCCAATTGGTTTGAGATTGACTTACTTCCCAATCGAGTATCCAGAACTGTCATTACTAAGATGAAGTGTCATTTTGCAACCCATGGAAGTCCGCACAAAGTTATTTCTGACAGTGGCACTCAGTTTACAAGCCAATAGTTCAAAAGATGTGCTGACGAGTGGGACTTTACTCATGTCATGAGTAGCCCAGAGTATCTGCAGTCAAATGGTTTGTCAGAATGTGCAGTTCAAAGTGAAAAGCAGTTACTAGAGAAGTTGAAACAAGACAATAGTGATATTTTCCCGAATCTCTTGAATCTCAGAAACATTCTTTGTGATAAACATCTTGGTTCACCTGCTCAGATATTTCTATTGAGACAAACCAGAACCACATTACCAATCAGTAGTCAATTGTTGGTTCCATGTGTCAAGAATAACAGGTCAGTGAAAGCCAATCTGTTGAAGAAATGCCAAACCCAGAAGTCCTACTATGATAAGACTAGCAAACTGCTCAATCCATTACGAGAAGGAGAAGTGGTAAGGATGCAAATGTCCAAAGGTTATGATCGGATTGGAGTCATGAAGAACATTTGCCCAGAGCCAGGATTGTATATTGTAGAATCAAAAGGAGCAGTTTTTAGGTGGAATTGGAAGCATTTGATACCAGTGTCTGAGCCTATACCACAGCACATAGCCTGTGAGAAAGACTCTTTGTCTCAGAGTGAGTTTTCCGGTGTTCCAGTTCCAGATGAAGTTCCAGAGAACATTTCTGTTTCTGTGATGAATCCTGAAGTTCCTGAGATGAGCTGTTCACTGAAGACTGTCCCTGTTGCTAAACCCAGTCCTGATTGTTATGTTATTAGATTTGGTCGTATCTCCAGCCTGTGTTCCAGATACACGGCAACTTGGACATGAACATTGGGTTATCTTTTTGATTGTCTATATTGATGCATGCCTAACTGTTATCTTATTTTTATAAAGGGCACTCTTTTCTTTAAAAAAATGGAGGCTGTAGATCAGTGTACTTATCGTTTTAAGAAACCTGTTGTGGGCATGCATTAAGTGTATTGATTATTGAGCACGTGCAGGGACAGAGTGCCATTTTGTAGTTAGCTGCTTTGATGTAAGCATTCATGTGTGCAAGCTCTGTCTGTTAATCAGTTAATTTATTTTTATTGAAGCTGTTATCCATCCTGATGTGTTTCTATGTAATAAAACATCCTAAACGAGCTACCCTGCCTGCTTGTCTTCAATGAACTAAGGGACGAGTGACAATATACAAATGACACATATTTATTTACAAATTTCCAGCTAACTGTGCTGGCATTTGTTATAAATCTACTGCCCTGTTTCTCCTGACATGGCTGGCAGGACCTCCTGTCATCACAGTATGTATCAGGCAAGAATCTGAATTGGTGGAGAGGTTTTGTAACAGGGGATATAAGTATCAGGAGGTTGTTCAGCATGTGATTTGGCTAGGGAGTTTGATAGATCCCAGTTGGAATATAAACATAAGAGAATTTCAGACAACACATGTAGATTAATTTCAAGCTTTGGGAATAATACACTGATTTTCAGGGAAGTTATAGAAAAACATTGGGATATTTTATTGTCAGATAAGTTGTTGAGTGAGTTATTATCTCCTAGATGTCAGTTTTCATAATGAAGGGGTAGATCATTAGAAGGGTGGTTTAATTATTATAAACAGAAAAAATTGCTTTTTGGAAGCAGGCAGACAAACCATGGTTGATGGGAGCTTGTTGCAGGGTTGTCAGCCTTGTGGACATTGCTCCATGTGTAGGTTGGTTGGCAAGACACAGCAGTTTACCACAAAAAGTACATCTAAGGTTTTTGAAATGTTGGTGTTTGGAAATTGTAGTTTTGATTGGGTTATTCAACTTGTTACTTATAATTGTTCAGCTTTTTATATCGGATAAACTTCATGTCCTTTAAAAATATGTATATTAGAACATGAGTGACATTGGAAGTGGTTGTATGTCAAATGCTCTTTTGAAACATACTAAGAAACATCCCATTGCTAACTTTATTTTTGTTATTATTGACAGAATTGTGTATAATAGGTCAAATAAATCAGGCTGGCATAATATATTGAATTACAAAGAAAAATCATGGATCATTAGACTTGGGGTTTGTTTTCACAGGTCTTAATGAACATATTTGAATATCCAATGGGAGCTTGCTATATTAATTGCATACATATTTAAACTGTACATTTCATTTAGACTTCAAAACTGAGGAAGGCAATATATGCTGAAACCGGTTTGTTATCTATTTCATTGAACAATGAATTTGTATGGTGTATTTTAATAAATATACTTTATATTTTTGGTTCACTGGCTATTGTTTGCTGGCCATTTTTTGAAATTGCAGTTGAGTTTTTTGGCCGTTGCACCTTGCCATACTTGCAAGGAGTTTAGATGAGTGAGAGATAAGCAAATTAGCCATTTCCTGACCCCCAAAAACTGCTTTCAGTAAGACATCTGGTCAGCCAGGTGATGCTGTGTAGATAAGCATGGCCACTCCTGACACCATGTGGTAGTGAATACAGCCAAAAAGCCTCACTCATAGCAATAAAGGTAAATTTATTATTCATTTTATTTATTCATTTGTCTTTGTTTACTGGGAAAGTCTGGCTGGGTAATGCCCATTTTCAGTTGAGGCCCGGGGAGAAAAGCTCCATTTGCTTACATTGCATTGTACTAAGTTCCAGTTAAATACAAAGTATTTACATTTCTATTTATATTTATACACAAATAGCAGTTACATTTATGCACAATAAGATTTGACAGAGGTGGAAGTTATTAAAGAGAAAGCCCTCATGCAACTTAGTGGATTGTACAGGCAGCAGTTGTGTATAAAAATTGTTTTGTCATTTCAGTGAGAGGTTGTTTAAGGAGAGTATTTGGAAAGTATTTACGGTGAACACAAAGTCTCAGCCTGAAGATGAGCATGTGCATGACCAGAACTGGGTAAGATGTTGGTTAAGCAGTGGTTTAAAACTATTTAGTTTGTCTGAGAGTTTTGTTTATGTTTGGATACTATTCCAGAGTTTAGCAATGTACTAGGAGTAGAGTGAGTCCCCTGCAACATTATTGGACTTATTTGTAAGAAATAAGAATTTGTTACTAGAGCAGAGGTCCCTTGCTGGACAGTAGGTCAGTAGTAAGTTATGCAGTGCAGGGCATTTTTCTGGATAATAAATGAGTTTGTGTGCTGTAGTTAGTTGTGAATATGTTAGGTAGTTGAATCCAGTTTAATTGTTTTAAGCTATGACAATGGCAGGTCCTATAAGGGAGATTGGTGTCAAATTTGACTATTTTATTGTAGCAGGATGCAAGTTTCTTTCTTTGAGTATTGTTTAAATTTAATAGGATAGGTGTGGCATATAAGAACGATAGCAATAAGAGGTTGTGGCTAGAGTTTTTCTTACAGTATCTGTAAGGAATCCATTGATCCTATAAAGGGAGTCTGGTTTCTGGTGTGCAGTATATGCTGGTCATATCTGAGACTGTCATCTATTATAACACCTAGAAATGTACTGTGAGTTACAGTTTCAATGAAAGTATTATTTGCTGACTTCATGGTAAAAAAAAATGCTTTCGATTTTGACAACTTTTCGAGGTAAAAAGAATTAACTTAGTTTTCTTGGGGTTAAATAGGAGGTTTGATTCTTTGAGCCAAGTCTGTGCAGAGGAGAAAGATTTTTGGTTAGTGTCCTGTAGTTTATTTATTGTTGAGGCCGCACATATTAATAGAATCATTTGCATACTGAACTAAACTAGCATGGTGAGTGGAAGCGTGGAGGTCATTAATAAATTTATTAAATAGAACAGGATTCAGGATAGAGCCCTAAGGGACACCTGTAGTAACTGACTGAAAGGATGAGTAGGTTTGTTGTCATTTAATGGCTTGTTGCCTTCCAGATAGGTAACTAAGGAACCACAACAAGGAGTATTGTGAAAGTCCTATTGAGGAGAGTCAAACAAGCAGTTACTGGTGTGAGACAGTTATCAAATGCCTTTGACAAGTCTAAGAGCATGGTAGGCTCAAGCAGACCAGTGTTTTTATGTTGGTTTATTATATTGCTAAAATGTAGTAGAGCAGTAGTGGTGCTCTGTTGGTGCCTAAAGCGATGTTGCGTTTCAGAGAGCAGCTTATTTGAGGTTAGATATTGTATCAGTTGCATATGGATGTATTTCTTTAATAATTTGGAGAAGGGGAGAGAATCACTATTGGTCTATAGTTATTAAACTCTGTAGATTTGCTGCCTTTGTGCAGTGGTATGATGTAGTATATTTTCTACAGTGATGGGATATGTCTGCTATGGACCTGTTAATTAGTATAGACGCAGGGAAGGCTATGACTTCTGCAGCCGTTTTTAGGTAGTTTGATGGTAGCTGGTCTACAGCTACAGAAGTAATTTTTAGTTTTAAGGAGCAGCTTCATTATGAGTGAGGTGGGTACTGGACTAAACTGAAGAGCTGTGGGTGGTTTTGACTGAACAGGGGTAGGAAAGGTGGGCAGATGTATTAGTGTCTAAGAGAGATGATGTTGATTGTATAAAGTAGGAATTAAACTGGGTAGGATTAGAGTCTGTAATACTGTCTGTTTTGCAGAGGGAGTGGTGGTCTTACCAGGGAAGAGTAGTTTATTTAGTGATGCAGAGAGTTTAGTGGTAAGGAAGTGTTAAGAGGTTGTGCGTGCATGCATGTGTGTGTCTGTGTGTGTCTGTGTGTGTGTGTGTGTGTGTGTGTGTGTGTGTGTGTGTGTGTGTGTGTGTGTGTGTGTGTGTGGGTTTGTGGGTGTGTGTTTGTGTGTGTAAATTAGAGGCTGCATGTGTTAGTGTGTTTATCTTGGAAGTATTGGTAGCTGTGTTAGTGAGGTAGGTGTATGTGTTTGTATGCATGTGGATGAATGAATGAGTGCATTTGTAAGTCTGATCTGATGGAGGAGAGGACTGTTTTTTGTGTGTGCAAGGGGGATTGGGGTGACATACTTTTACATACCCCTAGGCTAATGAGTAGAGTCTGCAACATTGGGTGAGGAGAACCACTAGCCACCAGGGATGCCTCTTTAAACTCATGTCTGAGTGGCACTTAAACAGAATGGGGATCAGGGGGTAGGGAATGATTAGCTACTATTAATACCTCTTAAAATTCTTGCCTAAATAGCACTTAAACAAAACATGGATTGGGAGTTGGGGAACCACTAGTCATGAAGGCAAGTCTTTGCTATGTACCCTTACAGTGCACAGAGTCAGGGGGGACACTAGACACCAGGCATTGCTCTGCATAACATGCCTGAAAGACACATAAAAACACATGGCTCAGGGAGAACCTTAAATACCAGGGATACACAATATGGCATGCCTTAAAGGCACATATGTAAAACAAAAATAAAAAATAAAAAGCAAAGCATTTTGTGTGGAAGAACTAGACACCATGGATAAGTAACATACCTTAAAAGGCATGAAAATACTTCCCAGTGCTGTACTGTCCCAGCTTCTACAGTTGGGATTAGTCCTCTGTGCCATGACTAGACACCAGGAATATTTCTGTTAAAATGAAATAACTGGAAAAAATCAAGTACAAAGGGATTCAAACCCTGCACCCTTGGCACATGAAATCCCTGCCTTAACCTGCTGCACTAAATGATAAGTCCATAGCTTAGATTATTTTAACATATATTGAGGATCTTTGGCATTATGCAATATCTGCAACAGTTCCTGATTTACAAAGAGAAAAGGACAGGGATGGTTAAGCATACGCATGTACCTCATAGTGTAAGACTTTGCGACAAAAGCTTAATATAGTGATGGGACAAAATCATGAAAGGGTTTTAATGGGATTTTAATTATTCTTCACACAAACACAGTAAATCACTAGGTTAGCAGCTTTTGCACTAAGTTGCATTTAATGAAGGATATGAAGTGTGAAACCTGAATGTCTGGCATCAGGAATTGACTGTAATCATCTGTGAATAACCAGGGCAGGGAAGAATATATCTTGGATGTTCTGACTACAAGAACAGATATAGAGTATGTGGTGTGTCTGCACATTTATTTTTTACTGTGTGTCTGTGTGGGGTAGAGGGTCTGAGCAGGGAAGGTGCCTGTGTTAACACAATGCAGCCAACCAGGAAAGTGCTGATCTGTGCTAACAGTAGTTAAAGGTGATTCAGAGGCATGCAAATTAGCTGATAATGAAGACTTATTACAGCTACTGTGTCTCTAAATCAGAAATCTTTGTGTTGTGTAAGTACGGCCTTTTTACCACAGCACTTAATGTAAGGGATGGGGTCCATTATGAATCCCCAGGACAGTGTCAAAAATAAGCACAATGAACTAAAATTAATTTTACAACTATTATTTTATATGACTGTTGCAAAAGTGGAAGCACTGGGTTTCATCTAAGAGATAAATCTGAAAATATTGTAAATTTGAGTGTTTAAGACAGCACAGAGGAGAAGGAGGTGTTCTTTTATTAATTTATAAATGTGATCTTAGTATGATTTCAATAAATGTAGACATTTAAGCAGTGATAGTAGAAATTCAGAATTTGAAAGAGATCATGAAATTAAAACTATTTATTGGATGCCAAGAATGAAGAACTAAATATCTCAAATTTCTGGATTATATAGATCAGATTGTAGAACATAGTAATACAATGCTATTTGAAATTTTTAATTAGCCAGCAAACATCAACATATGGTGAAAACTTTTTCTAGATGTACTTTCATTTCATTTTTTTTTTTTGACAGAGGACTCAAAATAGATAGTGGATATGGTTGCAATTAATATTGGAGGTCTAGTAAGCAATCTTAAAATTGGCCCCTCCACATGGGAAACTGGGTCATCACTGGATATCCTTCAGAATTAGTACTTCAAAAAGTTGTAAAATTAATCATAAGAAATATTATTTTGGATTGATACAATTTGACAAGATAAGGAATTAGTGAATTATATTAGACATGTTTAGGATGGGATCATAGATCCGATTTTGGTTACAGTATGCTAGAATATTACAATAAAACATAACTATCAACTATTCAATGTCAGTGGTCTCTGGCTGACTAAATTTGCAGATGATTGCAAATTAGGAGCTGTCATTGAATCACACACTGACAGAAATGTTCTCCAGGGGAGGCTGACACAAACAACTGGTGTCAGAGTCATGGACTAAAACTAAATGCCAAGAAATGCATAATAGTATCCTTTGGGAAGTCATCCGTCCCTGCTAACTATCATGTTGACAACACACCTCTTAGAGTTGACCCAGTAGTCAGGGACTTGGGAGCACACATAGACAGTAATCTAGCCTTTGACAATCACATGTCTACAGTGGTGAGGACTATACTGCACAACTTATAAACAAAGGTATGGCATCTAAGTCCAAGGCAGTCATTGTTTCACTGTATTTGGCATTCATCAGACCTATCACTGAGTACAATGCCCTCTTTGGTATGTATCTAACCAGGCATATCCAACAACTGGAATGTCCACAGAGGTTCCTCACTAAAGGAATACAGGACATAAGTAATATGTCCTATGCAGACTGTCTCAAGGTCCTATCCCTGTATTCTGTCTCCTACAGGCTTTTGAGGGGAGATCTATGCTTGGCATACAGGGCATTGTCAGAACCCTCTCTGATGGACCTCCTGCATATTCACAAAACATACAGTACCAGAATTACCTGTTCTAAAGATTAAACCTTGCCTGTGATATAAATAGGACCTGCTGGAGAGATAGGTATGTATCCCAGAGACTACCTCATCTATGGAACAGGGTCCCCATCCATGTGAAGCAGAGTTCCTTCCTAATCCAGTTCAAGTGCAACTTTGACAATTGGATGGGAAACCAAAAAATTCATCCCTGGTTTGGCACCTATGTCTCTGATGCAAACAGGTAACCTGTAAATGGTTCATCTCCCAGACCCATACTTACACTTATCAAGGGTATCAGAACTTGTCAGAGATTTGGGATGCATGGCTAGGCTTAAAAAGGCCCTTGTGGTCGTTAGCCTAGTAAACACCTATGAATCTATGAACCTATAAAAGAAAAATAATAATCTTCCAGGATGGTGGAGTGTAAAATTAATTAAGATGCATAACAAAAGAAGCGGGCACACAGAACATATATATCAAATATTCAACAATGAAATACAAGATATAATTAAAAAGAATAACAAAGAACTTCAAACATAACTAAGCTTGAGATAATGTTGTTGCGTCTTTTAGCTTTTCCCGGTTAGGGGTCGCCACAGTGGCACTCCGGTCCAGTAATGATTGGCAGTAGATTTTTACGTACCAAGTTGCCGGCCCCAACACACAACCTTCAATGAAGGTACGCCCATTCACGCATGTCTCCACACAGAAGATGCTCTAGCTGAGAATCGAACAGGACATCTTACTGTGAGGTGACAACGCTACCGCAGCACCACCACCGCAGTCTATATGAAAATCAGCTGTGCCCCAGAATAAAAAGACATATTATAGCTATATTAATTCTTATAAAAATAAAGAAATCCAGTTATGACTATAAGTAAAAATGAGAGTTATTACTGATCCAAAGGCAATAATGGATTAATTTAACAATCAGTTTATCAATGATGGTAAGAAAGATGAAATTCATACATAATACTATACATAACAAATTATTAAAAGCGGACAATTACACAACATTTTAAAAGCACCATAAGCAAATAACTTAGGAGAGGAAAAGCCCCTCAGTGGGTCTATATAATATTCCTGGAATTTTGATTGTTGAATTATTACCTAGCCAAGTCCATGCATTATACCACTTCTTTAACAACTGCTCACTACAAGCTGTTTCTTCAACCTGTAAACAGTCTAATAAAACACCATTTTTTAAGAAAAATAAACAGTCTAAAATTAAGAACTATACATCAGCCAGTTTGAACATCAATAAAGAGATAGTTTGCTGTTCTAATGCAGTATAACAAAAATAGAATTGGTTGATTAAAGCCAACATAGTTTTATTAAAGACAGGTCCATGCTAACAAACCAGTTTGAATTATATGATCAAGTAACTCTAGCAACTTATTTAGGTTTAGTGTGTGGAACTGTATTTCTTAATTCATTCAGAGAACTTGACTCTCTGTCACACAAGGTCATACTCCATGTCTTAATTATAATTGGATGTAACTCATTTCTTACAAAGTGGATCACCAGGTGGCTAACTGGGCACAGCTGAGTTGTAACTCTGCAAGGATACCAATCAGAAAACTTGGAAGTTGTCACTGGGGTGCCACAAGGTTTTGTTTTGGGGCTACTATTGTTTAGCACATTTGTTTTTAATTATCCCTAACCAAGATTCCTGTTGGCTTAATAAATATGCCTACTGTAAAATGGGGTTTGTTATTGTAAGTAAAAATAATTTAGATGTTCTAACATCTTATCTAACTAAGCATTGTGGTGCAATGAAACAAGTATTAGCTTCAGCTCCAATAAATGCATGGTAATGTACTTCCAAAATAATACTGTAAGATACCCAGTTTCTCAATTACATCCCACCTTAGAAGAATTAAAACAGTTATAAAGATCCATGTGTCACTATTTTCAACATTTTTTTCCCTTTGTTAGCATGTAAATAACACAGTTAATACAGGAATAAGACAGAGTGGTATGTTATTGAAAAAATATCTCTATAATAGGTAAAAGATGACTAGTTAATTTGTACAAGACATTTATCAGATCTTTGCTAGAATATAATAACTCATTTTGTATACACTCTGCTGGACATTTGAACCATTCAGAGTCTGTTCAGAGGAAATTCACCAAATTAATCCAAACTGTTGTTAACATAACTTATGAACCGAGATACCAGCAATCTAATCTCTAATCTATACACTATATATGTTACAGAGGTAAATTAATGGGTCTATACTGAAAGACCGAAGAGGCTGTTCATTGAACACCTCTTTGGTGACATAGAAAGAGCGAACGCACTAAAGCGCAAACACTCAAAACAGCGATTTATTTCCCTGGGAAAGAAACCGCTACCACAAACACACACACACACACACACACACACACACACACACACACACACACACACACACACACACACACACACACACACACACTCTCTCACACACACACACACACACACACACACACACACACACACACACACACACACACACACACACACACACACACACACTTTCAAACATAACAATGTGGGGGGTTCACCCCCACCCCTCCAACGTGGGGGCTGTGTCCCCCACACACCCCCAGCTAAATATACCAACTCCGAGATTGCACTACAGTGGGAAAAGGGGCAAACACACAGGGATGGCCAAGCGATTTCTTCTCCAGGAAAGAAATTGCTGTTTTGAGCTTTCGTGCTTTAGTGCATTCGCTCTTTCTGTGTTCCCAAAGAGGTGCTGGATGAACAGCCTCTTCGGTCTTTCAATATAGACCCAAATTAATATGGGCTTACAAAGCATTAAATATTGCAGAATTAATAGCTGTATTTAATTTAGAAATTTATTCAAATACAAAATCTCATTGCCATACCAACTTAAAAATGTATATAAATTACAGTGGAACTGCTTTAGTAATTCTGATATAATGTGGAACAGGTTACCTATTTTCATTCTATGTTTACATACTGTAAAATTTTCAAAATGAATTTATACTTTTAAGTGGGATGGAAGTTTGTAATCCTAACTCTAAGAAGTCAGAATTTGTTTATGTCCTTAGATTCTGAACTCTATTATTCTGGTGAACTTATATTCATACTTATTTAAAAACCTTGGTGATATTTTTTGACTTGCAGTAGGGATGAAGCAAGATTTTTTTTAAAGTTTGCATTGTGCATTTTCACTGTCTTTTCAGAATTATTAGTGCCACTTTTTATAAAAAATGTACAGCTAAAACTGTTTGAATCAACTATTTATAGAAAACTTACATTTATTAATACTTACATACATTTTTCAATTAGTCAACCATTTAAAATGAAAAAAAAAATATATATATAATAACGGATCTACCTTACAAGCTCGACACTTCACAAGATTGACATTTAGAATGACGAGACCACAAGAACAAAACCGCAAAAACAAGAAAGTTCACATGCCCGACAAACCACAATCCCTACAGTTAACAAAACAAAAAGTTTGCTGTTCCACACAACACACACACAACACAAGCACACCAACAACCTAAAAACCTACACTACACCTTACACACAACTATCTATGCACTAACCTTTACCCAAACCCTAACCCTAAGGTCCGCCAGTATCGCACACTTACCTTACCTGCACCCTAACCCTAACTCACTTAATCCGCCCCTAACCCTCAAGTCCCTCACTATCGCACACTTACCTTATCTGCACCCTAACCCTAAGTCCCTCACTATCACACACTCACCTTACCCGCACCCTAACCCTAAATCCCTCACTATCACATACTTACCGAGGTGCGCTCACACGTTTCCCATGTCGGTGTTTTCACTGTCGGGAATACAAGTTGTCGGTTATCTGCTCCGTCAGTCTTGTGGTCTCGTCATTCTAAATGTCGATCTTGTGAAGTGTCGAGCTTGTAAGGTAGATCCATAATAACAAATCGTTAGTGGACAACTAGTATTACCTATTTTGTTCACTGACATATAATTACCGGGAAAGTCACACTGGGTAGAAGCCCATTTTCAGAGGAGGCCCATGGAGAAAAGTTCAGAATGATTACAAAACATTTTAAAAACAATAATTTTACAATTTTGAAAAATAAGCAAAAGTACCTGCAGTTTAAACAAGTATAACAAATTAGACATAATATTAAAACACTGGTTAAGAATTGATACAAGGTTTTAGACAGTTTGTAGAGACATTAAATGTAATTTAGTCAAATACAAATAAGAATTGCAATATAAAGTGAGGGAAAAACAAGCTTATGGTATATTTAGAGAGAAAGTCGGAATAGAATTTGATAGCAGGAAGGAAATAAGTGAAGAAGGGAGAGTATGGAGATATAAGGAATTAAAAGATACTTGTTCACTATTAGGGATAGAGTTTATCCTGATTTTGATCAAGAACAAAGTCAGATTTTAGCTAGGAAGCCTTTCAGAGTGGTTTTGAAAGATGGGAGGGAGGGTAAGGACTCAATGTATACAAGTAAGGTGTTTCAGGCCTTAGCAACCTTGTACAAGTACAGACAATGCCCAGCAGATTTCATAGGTTTGTAGACAGATAGGTGTTTTTCGTCACTGGATTGCCATGATCAACTGGGAACATAGTTGTGTAGAATGCTTTTTAGTGCTAGACAGGTAGACGGATGCTGGATAATTTTACAGGTGGTAAGAAGCTATATATATGTTAGTTACAAAGACATGCATCTGGAGCCTTTCTCCCCGGGCCTCCGCTGAAAATTGGCTTTGTTCCAAGTCGGACTTTCCCGGTTAACAAATGATAAATAAATAAATAAATAAATAAATAAATAAAAGTTGATGTGTCCTAACCAATTTAGGCTTCTCAGTCTATACAGCGGTGGGTTCTGAAAGGGGTATGTCCTGCAAATTTAGCAACTTTGTTATAGCATTGTTCAAGTTTTAATTTTTGTGAAGCCTGGAGATTAATAAGAATAGGAGTACCATAACGAAGAGTAGGGAGGAGATAAGTAGTGGTAAGTGTAGTTTTAGTCGTGTCATTGAGAATGTTTTTGGCTCTGTAAAGCATCCCTGGTTTCTACTGAGTTTTTCTTATGCAATTTTGTATATGCAGGTCAAATGTAAGATTATCATCCACTATCACTCCTAATAGTTTGCTATGAGAAGTGACTTCAATGGTTCTATTATCAAGATCCAGTGAGCCACCACTGATCCCGGGAACTATCAACCTATTAGCCTGATGAGCCTGGTCTGCAAGGCCATGGAACGTATCATCATGGAACTCATAAACAAAGACATTGGTAACCTCCAAACTCTGGATCCCACCCAGTTTGGGTTTGTGAAAGGCAGATCATGCCTCCTGAACCTGATCGACTTCTTTGAGGCTGTCACCAAAGCTGTAGATCAGTGTAAGGTGGTTCACACAGCCAATCTTGACCTCACCAAGGCTTTCGACACCATCCCTCATTCTGGAATTATAGCTAAACTCACTAAACTAGGTATAAATCCCTACATCACAAGATGGGTTGCCAACTGGTGCACTGACAGAACCTACACTGTAAAAGTTGCAGACTCCAAATCTGACCTCAAAGCAGTGACAAGTGGAGTACCACAGGGTTCCATCCTGGGACCTCTCCTGTTTGCTATCTACTTCTCTGAAGTACAGGCTAACACAGAAGGCCTCTGGCTAATGAAGTTTGCAGATGACTGCAAACTAGGAGCCATAGTCAAGTCCCCAAATTATGTGGACATCCTACAGAAGGGCCTCGCTGAGACAGATGCCTGGTGTCAGAGCCATGGCCTCAAGCTCAATGCCAAAAAGTGCAGTGTCATCTCCTTTGGTAAAAACTCTGTACCCATGAACTACCACATAGGTAGCAATCTACTTAACACTGAATGTGTGATAAGAGACCTTGGGACCCAGGTGGACAGTAGTCTCTCCTTTGATAGTCACATTGCCACAGTAGTCAGGAAGTCCTTCTATGTGACACACCTCATCATAAACGGGTTCTGATCCAGGAAAAAAGAGGTCATTGTTCCCCTCTACTCAACACTCATTAGACCCATTATAAGAGTACAACACCCCTTTTGGAACGTACCTCACAAGACATCTGCAGCAGCTGGAAAGTCCACAGAAGTACTTCACAAAGAGGATTACTGGCCTCAAACAAATGCCCTACACTGACCGCCTCAAAAAACTCCAGCTTTACTCCGTAACATATCGCCTACTCCGAGGTGATCTCTGCCTAACATATAAAGCTATGTCAAACCAGAGCTGTTGGACATGCTACACCTAAAGAAATCCCAATCCCTCTGAGCTACATGCTTTAGGGACCTAAACCTTGTTACCACAATAAACAGGACATGCTGAAGGGATAGATTCCTGTCCCAGAGACTTCCCATACTCTGGAACAGGCTACCCATCTATGTCAAGCAAAGTTCTTCATTAGCACTCTTCAAGAAAAATCTTGATGAGTGGATGGGAAATAGGAAATACACCCCGGGGATCATTTCTGTGTCTCTGCTCGGCAGTGGCACAGGAAAATAACTTTCTTGGGTGGCATACGCCAGAGAACCTTGTTTGCTAGGCTTACATAGGCCCTTGAGCTGATAGCCTAATACCTACCTATGAACCTATGAACCTAAGAGAGAGGACTTTAAATTTTGTTTTTTCATGAGAGAGGGATTTGGGGGATAAAAGTAGTGGTTTGTTTTTTTTTTGGGATGAGCATGAGTTTTGAGTTACAGAGGCATGCTTTGGTGGCTGTTAAAGCTTCCTGAGTAATTTTTTTTTGAGGTTTTCCATAATGTCAGATGTGTAAATGAAAGTGGAATCATCTGTGTATTGTATTAGGGTGGCCTGTTTTGTGGAAGTATAGAAGGTATTGGTGAAAATGTTAAAGAGGAGGGAACCAAGGATAGAGCCTTGTGGTACACCGGTGGTGACTGGGATGTAAGGAGAGAGTGTGAAGTGCCATTTTCCTGACTAATACCTATTGGACAGGTAGCTTTTGAACTACATACGTGTGGGCTGAGAGAGACCTAGTGAGAACATTTGAAGTAGAAGTTTGCTGTGGCAAACTGTGTCAAAAGCTTTAGACAAGTCTAGAAATAAGGAAGAGACTAGCTTGCCATTATCGCTAACTTTATTGGCAGTATCTATATATATATATATATATATATATATATATATATATATATATATATATATATATATATATATTAGAAGGGCAGTGATAGTACTATGGGAGGGATGGAAGCCATGTTGTGTAGGGGACAGGAGTTCTTCCTGAAGGAGATAGTCTAGCAATTATTTATGAATACATTTATTTTTTTATTTATTTTTTATTTATCATTTTGTTGACCGGGAAAGTCCGACTAGGTTCCACAGAGCCTGTTTTCAGCAGAGGCCCGGGGAGAAATGCTCCACATTTGTTGAAATATTTTGGTGAGGTAAAATAAGATTGCTGTAGATCTAAAGTTATTAATGTCTGTTGAATTTCATCCTTTGTGCAGAGGGATAATGTGTGATTTTTTTCCAGAGAGAGGGAACATGGGATTCCTGGACTGACATATTTATAAAGATTGAGACAGGATAGGCAATGCTATTGGGTGTTATTTTTAAGTTCTCGCTTAGAAGGTCATCAGCTGAAAAAGACCATGGTTTAAGTTTGTTTAAGAGTAGTTTTATATAGGATGTGGGCACAGGTATGAAGGTAAAAGTGGATGTGGTGATATGTGGCTATTGGGCAGGGTTGGGATTAGATGCTGAGGAATCCTTGGTTAGAGATGCTGTACTATCTATGAAGTAAGAGTTAAATAGTATTGCAGTTTTGAGTGGTGAGTTATTGGAGAGGGGTTTGGATTGAATTTTTGGCCAGAATATAAGATTTCTTTAATGGATGTTCAAAATGTTTTAGGGTTGTATTTAGTATTATTCTGAAAGTTATTATACTATAGTTTTTTGACTTTATTTATTTGCTTTTTAGTATGATTGTGAAGTAGTCTGATGTTTTCCAGATATTGAGGTGTTTTATACTTTTGCCATTCTTTCCATGCTTCGTCTGTATCATACATTCACATTCTACTCTTTTTGGATAGCCAAATTGCATTATTTGTTTTCAGCTATTTAGGCTATTTAGAAAATATGTATTAAATTCAATTACAGCATCATCTAAGGGGATGGTTTTTAGGAAGTTCCAATTAATAGATGTTAGTGTAGTAATGAACATTTCTGGGTTAAACTTGGAAAGATATGTGTTGTTTTATAAATATGCTATTTAACTGGATGTGCGAGATGTTTAGTTGTATAGGTTGGGAGATGATCACTGAAAGAGTCTGACATAGTAAAACCTGGAGTAATATCAAGTGATAATACATTTTTAAATCAAATTTAAGTTATTAACCAACTGCTTTTGGATAGGACAAATCCAGAATATTTAACACAGGCTTGTTTGACTGAGGTGTTGAAAAAAAAGTGATTTATTTGCCCGATTTTGCTCACACTCTTATTGAATAGGATCAGCACTGAAGCAGATTATTTAAATGGTATGCTTCTTAACTTTTCAATAGACATTGGCTTGATTACATTTATTTTTAGCAAACATTGGCATATTTTGAAAGGTTTATGCTCCAACATTGATACAACTGTGGCTTCACCCAAGTTTGTTTACAAAAATAATTTAAATATCAAGTAGAATTTGGAAATGGGTAATAAAATATCCACATTAT
The DNA here is from genome assembly GCF_019279795.1 of Protopterus annectens. NCBI lineage: Eukaryota > Metazoa > Chordata > Ceratodontiformes > Protopteridae > Protopterus > Protopterus annectens. Next base: position 689,721,091 of record NC_056743.1, read on the forward strand.
TTAAACCAGCTGGAATGTTTTAAGTGCAATAATTATAAACAATATAAATATATATGTGATTGCAAAAATATTATTTTGAATCATAATGGGCAGGTAGTTCATGCAAACAGTCAGCATTCTGGATACTGTATCTCTGACACTCTGCTTATCATGCCCCCTCCTTTTATATAGGCCAAAGTAGTAACACTTTGAGACAACATATTTATTAACATTACTATGGTCTTAAGAAAAAAAAGACTGCTGCAATGCATTGTCTAAACACAGTCTAATGTAGAAAGATTTTAACATTTTTATTTTTGTATTGGAAAAAAATTGAGGTGAACCAGTAGCGCGGTGACTGGAAAAGTTATGCATTGCATTATGAATTAGTATGGCAAATTAAGCTAAAGTTGGACGCAGCACTAAGTATAAATGAAACTATTTCTGTTCAGAGTGGTTGAAACAAAAGATAATCCTCCGGATTTACAAAGCCTGTTATAGCGTGCAGGAAAAGTTTAAGAGCTATTTTTTGGCAATATGGCAGACGTGCAATCCAGGAATGAGCTCCCGGGACCTGCATGTGAGCACTTAGGCTAATCCTGTATGGACTGAGCTCCTGTATGCAAATTACCCTCATTTGCAGGTGAAAACCATGCAAATGAGGGTAATTTGTAATCCAGGAAGGAGGCAGCAGTCAGTGCAGGACTAGTGCAGTCTGCAGAAATGTACTCGGTTAGTAACTGAGTACATTTCTGCAAACTACAAAACAGAGCTATAACAGCACCAAATAAAGGCTGATTATCATTAATGAAGCATGTCAATGGCCAAGTGGAATGCTGTTGGCATTGCAAAATGTATAAAGAATAAAAAAACAACTTTTATTTTTTTTGTCACCGATCTTGCCTGTTTAAGCATAGGGCAGTGGCGTGCAAAAGGGATAGGGGGAAATAATAAAACAAACCTAAAATAAGCATTCTACCTAAAAGCAGTATTCAGCCATGCAAGTCAATGGCAGGCATAAGACAACCTGGCCAGTGAGTAATGGTTGCTAAGGGGGGAGGCTCAGTGTGGGACATGTAACTATGCATTAGCAGGCAATCCTATGCAAATAAGGGGAAGGATAGTGAATCCCGGATTTCCCTAAGGTGTGAGGCAGGTCCCAAGCGTGTAAGAGTAGAAATAGCTGGGTGCAGGACTAGGAGATAGGTAACATCATGGGGGTGTGTGTCAAGAATACTGTAAGTGGATTGGAGCCCTGTGGCTCAGGACTGCTCCTAGCTTAGCACAGTTAAGCTAGAGGTGTGTCCACGCTGCCTAGCACTCCTTACAAAGTGTAAGCGGGTGTGCGCGGTGTGCACCGGGTTTCACAGGAAGAAAAAGGAAGTTAAACCAGGAAATAGCAGCTCTGTGCACATTTGAGCACTCTGTTTGTGCGGTGCACACACAGGCTTAAACAGGGAGGCAATGGGAAGGGAAAACAGCAGTAGGAAGGTAATCAAGGAGAACTAGCTGAGCTGACAGGTGAAATGTATCAGACACAGCCAATCACACAGGCAGCAGCCCAGGGCATCCCAGCGCACCACTATAAACTATGCAAGCACCTTTCCCCCTTGTTATTCCCAATAACTCTGCACCACTGGTGTATACAAACAGGGACATTTTAGAAAATGAAAGCAAGAGAAATAATACTAGGGGCTGCTTTTGCTATCATAAACCAGCATGTGCTAGAGGCTGAGGGTGGTTAGGATGTGAATTCTGCTGAGCAACCCACAGTGAGGAGACTGAGAAGAGTGTACAGACCCAGGGTAACCAACCAAGGGTTACATGAGCTGGAGATAGTGGAGTGCTATAGGGTGGACAGGGACCTCCTACAGCAGATTGTTGAGCTGTGCCGGCCATGTCTCACACACAGAACTAACAGAGGGGAACCCATCCAAGTGGATACCAAGGTATGTGTAGGCCTACATATACTAGCTACAGGTACCTTCCAAAGGCCAACTGGGGATATGATGGGGATATCACAGGCATCAGCATCCAGGGTACTCCACCATTTCCTGGATGCCATGTCAGCACATGTCGATGAGCACGTATACTTTCCCATCACCTGTGAGGCATTGGCCAGCAATATACGTCTTTTCCATCAAATAGCAGAATACCCCGAGGTAGTGGGTGCAATAGACTGTACGCACATATGCATCAAAGTACCACCCGGTGAGCGGGGTAGAGTCTATATCAACTGCAAGGGCTTCCCGTCCATCAACTGCCAGGTCGTGTGCGATGCCCAGGGCATAATAATGAATGTGTGTGCTGGCCGCCCTGGAAGCTACCACGATTCCCACATTTGGCATCTGACACAGCTGTACCACAGATTTGCCAATGGGGACATCCCACATGGTCACCTAGTGGGGGATGCTGGATATGCACTGGAGCTATGGCTGATGACACCCATCAGAAATGCACACATACCCAAACAAGAACTCCATAATGAGGCACACGCACAAACATGAATCATAATAGAGTGTGTGTTAGGGATGCTCAAGTCACGGTTCCGGTGTCTGGACACATCTGATGCAGTACTCACCAACTACATGTACCCAGATTGTCCTTTTTGTTTTTTTGTGGGGGGGGGGGCCCTTGGGGTAACACAAATAAAAA